>NC_069504.1:963046928-963204428 GCF_027579735.1 Bombina bombina
AGGAGACAGACAAAGTACAATAAGTGGATTGCGATGGAGAATGAAGAGAAGTAAATAAGTTGTTGGACTTACTTTTCTTATTTTTTAATAGTATTGAACAGTCCTGGACAGTATGGGAGGAACTAGCGCAGTACATGCACAAGTTTTTAACACGTCTACGTTGTTTTTCTTCAAAAGACAAAGGACCTCTAAAAAACCCAATTTCCATAGGTTCTGCTTGAGATTTAGATGTTGAAGAAGAGGTGGTTGTAGCGACATGAAAAGAGGTTTTAGGTTTCAAGTCAGTGGAATATTTTTCAGCTTTTCTTTCGCGTAAGCGGCGATCAATTTGAATAGCCATCTTCATGAAATTATCAAGGGTCTGAGGTAACTCAATTCGGGCAAATTCATCTTTTAATGTTTCTGATAATCCTAAACGGAATTGGTTTCGGAGTGCAACAGGGGTCCAATGAGCGTCTGTGGAGTACTGTTTGAAGTCGGTGATATACTCCTCCACAGGTCTCTTCCCTTGCTTAAGACTCCTTAAACTCATCTCAGCAGTAAGCTGTATATCTGTATCTAGATACATTTCATCCATTGAAGTGAAGAAATCGTCAAGAGAGGCTAAAATTGGGTCCTGGGTTTCAATGAATTTATCAGCCCAGTTTCTTGGATCACCTCTGAGAAAAGAAATGGTTGTCAAAACTTTAACTCTGTCAGTGGGGTATGTTCTAGGTCTCATAGAAAAAAGAAGTTGACAAGCATTTTTAAATTGCCTATAGGCTTTTCTATTCCCAGAGAAAAGGTCAGGAAGTGAAACTTGAGGTTCAATAAAGTTGTCAAGCTGATTCCCCTTTAAAGCAATAGAGTCTTTTATAACATTCCTTAGAGCAGTATTTTCAACCTGTAATTCATGTAGGCCTTGTGAGAGCTGATCAACCTTTTGGGTAAGATTATATACAATCTGGCGTAAATCTGCTGGTTCCATAGTTTTCAGGGGCTTAGTATTATATAAGGATTAAACAAATTTGTGGAACACAACTGCAGTGTTGAAGCCAAATTTAGTGTTTGTAACACAAGACTGTCTAAACTCTTTATTGAAGGAAAGAGTTCTTAAAGTCTTGTGGTGTTGCTCAGGAAATAATTCATACAGGTGTAGAAACGGTGTTATATTGATTATATGAAATAACTGATAAATACCATTAAAAGATATAATCAGAAAATAGCTTAGTCCATTACCACAAGCAGAAGTGAGTAATATTGTTGCCAATGCACAAACAGCAGATGTATCAAAAGTAGTTGTAACACAGTTGGCAGCGTGGTTAATATATGCTGGTATTAGTTAAAGACAAGCGAGTTGTTAAATGACAGAATCGCTATTTTGTAATAATTTCCTTTAACTGAAGGCTGAACACAAAGTAGGAGAAACAGTCAATAGTGGTTCAAAAATACGGTAAGAAAGATTTACTACCTTCTCTTCCTTTGAGGCTGTAGAAATGCTGCGGAGTTGCAGAGAAGTCAGTGCGGTTACACGCTGACTACAAACGCCGGAGCTGTTTGGGCTGTGACGTCAGATTAGCGTGGAGGCGGTTGCAGCGATATTAGCCTGTGTGAATCTGCTGCTGGAAATTTATGACTGCAGGTGAATGAGAGAAACGGTTTGTTGGTAATATCTGAATTTTACAAATACCGTTCCTAGTAGATGAACACCTTAAGTTGAAAGTCCTTTTAGGTAGTAAGAGAGGTAGTTGTTTTTAGAATGATAATAAAGAATCCTCAATGGCAAATTTCAGCTTATAGAGACAATTGGTTTGTAATCCAGTCTGGTAGTAGAAACTACAATACTAAGCACTGAGTGCAAGGTGAGCACCTGATTTAAAGGGAAGACAGCGAATCAATTTGTAGTGGGTGTGACAGGGAGAGAGAAGGGGAGTGTAGGAACAGAACCTTACACAGGCACAATACATGCACAAACTATGCAACTTCCTCCTAGTCTTTTCCTGAGAGGAGAGGGGACCCTTTATGAAGCCTATGTCCATAGGTTGTGGTGATTCCTTAGTTTGATAAACAGGTGTGGAGAGAAAGCTTTTTGTACCGCTAGCCTTTTCAGAGCGGCGTTCCCTAAGCCGTCTATCTATGTTAATAGTGAGAGAAAAGAAATCTTCCAATGAATCTGGAATACCTGTGCGTGAAAGCTCATCCTTTATATCCTCAGATAATCCTAAACGATATTGAGTTTTAAGGGAGACCTCATTCCATCCCGAATCACGGGCAGAAATTTTAAATTGTGTGATGTAAGACTCCACTGGGTTCTTTCTTTGTTTTAAAGATCTAAGTAAGTTTTCAGCTGTGACCTGTTTGAAAGGGTCATCATATAATGCTGACATTTGATCAAAGAATTCATCTAGAGATCCCAGTATTGCATCATCATTTTCAAAAAAAGAGTCAGCCCAAGCCCTAGGTTCCCCCCTCAAATATGATATCACAGTGAGCACTCTTGATCTTTCTGTGGGATAAGTACGTGGCTTTAATTGAAAAAGCAACAAACAGGAGTTTTTAAACTCTCTGAATCTTGAACGGTCACCAGAGAATTTTTCTGGGGGGGAAACCATAGGTTCAGGGATAGAATCTGCACTTGCAGGTTTAGGTGCCAGAGTCTCTCTTAAGCAGGCCTTCAAAGCCTGATTTTCCACTTGTAATTCATGGAAAGAACCTGATAAAGCTTCTAATCTGTCTGACAAGACTTGAACTTTATCACTTAAAAGATCTTGTTCCATAATTGCTGTTGAAAGTATATGTTTAGTATAGGATAATTCTGTGTACACAAACACTAAATCCTTTCTTCCTTATGGCTGGTTAATTCTGTAATAGTCTGTATTTGTAGCAATTTGAACAAGCATTTAATTTTGTTTTATAAATAAGAACCAACAATTTCCTCAAAAGTAGGTTTGTAACATAAAAGAAGCTTGATGAATTCGTTGTCAGTGCTTCATATAATGTATTACTATTTGCCCAATAAGTGACAGTTTATTAACTTCATAAACTGTATTACTTTCAGGGCATTTGATAATGCAAACAGTTCAAATTAAGCAGAAACGTAAAATATAGTATTCCTTAATTAGGCAGGTAAAGTTCATCAAAATAAGTAAGGATAACGATTAATAATAAAATAATTAGGTCTGACCTGAGAACACAGGAATTGTTACTTGTCCGTTTGTTATGTACAGCAGCGTGGTACTCAGAGGGAGAGCGGTTGCGGCTGCAGCTGATGACGTCACCGCTACTTGCTGTGCTGTGTATGAAGCTGCTTGAATCCTGTTACCTTGTAAATGCTTCAGGGTTTGATGTCGAGTTAGTTTGATTTCCTTATAGTATGAAATATCTTCCAGTGTTGAATTGAGTAGAAGAGCTGCTAGATGTAGGAATGAAAAATAAGAGATGTTATCAGTAACTCTTCAAATAAGAATTTATGAGGCTGTTGGAGAGTGAGGAAAACTCTCAGTGTAACGCTTGTGCTGTGAATCCTTTCTCAATTAACCAGCAATGAATGCTGGGGAGAAGTGCTTGATATAGGAGGCTCTTAAAGGGACAGATCATTAGCAAGCAGTAACCCTGACACAGCGTGTCTGCCGACTTCTCTTCCTTCCGCCTCTCGCAAAACCCGGTCTGCAGCTCGATACGCGTCACCGCGTGACGTAGGAGAAAGGGGGTGTGTGCGAAAGTCAGCGTATTCACCCGGTCCGGCAGCAGAAGAGGAGTTAGAGACCTGGGCTCAAATGCTGGTAAAAGACATCACAAATGAAGAAGTGGAGTCCCAGGTGAATATAGTAAAAACAGTCCTTTATTATAAACGTTTAAAACGGAAATTCTTGTGAGACGCAGCTCACTCGGTCCCAACAACAGCCTTGGAGGGGAGTAGAAAGAGCGTAGCACCAGTGGCTTACATGTTTCGGCTAAATGCCGTAATCATAGCCTAAGGTGCTATGTCTCCAAGGTAGTTAAGACAGGTAGAAAACAATCTGATTGGCTAAAACACTGAAAGTGTAATTAAAAGAAAGAAATGCCCAATCTAGCACATCCTGATTATACAATTAAATTAACCCTATGTATGTCTTACCTATATGTTTTACAAAATACAAAGTATATGACAGCAATTATATATTTAGGAATATAATCGTGATGGAGAGTGACACAATAGCAACTAGGAGAATGGCACATTGATGAAATATGACTGAAAAGAAAGAACCTATATTTCAGTTAATGGCAAGCTGGAAAATACAGCTTACAATAGCTTCGATAAATATATTAACTGAATAGGTATAGTGAGTTGGTATAGATACCAACTCACTAGAAATACAAAAAATACAAAAAATACAAAAGATGGTCCATGTCACAGACATAGTACCCATAGTTAGTATATCAGTAATCTGTTGCATGTGATGTTCAGAAAAGTCAAAGCAAAAATACACATGGATGTATGTGAATATATGAATATATAATATGGACAAAAGGGGGTAAAAGGGAGCAAGTTTCAGGTCACTAACACTATATAGAAGTATGTGTGATATAAACAGCAGGAATATGTCAATATCATGCAAGGACCACTCATAAATACCCCCTCTGTCTATAGCTATGTTAACGATGTGTAGTATGTAAATATGTAGATTTGTAGATATGTAAATATGTGTTGATTCACTCCCAAAAATTGATCAAATCAAATTTGGAGTTCAGACCCTGAGGGAGTCTGGTTTTTAGTTGAAAGATCCAATAGGTTTCACGTTTAGCTAAAACTTTGTCTATATCACCCCCCCTATTGGGGACTTTGGCTTGTTCAATAGCTGTCCATCTAAAGGAGTCTAGGCTACAATTGTGTTTGGTGGCAAAATGTTGCACTAGGGGAGTTGTGGCCTTACCCCTTGTTAGGGAGGAGATATGTTCTCTTATTCTTGAGTTGACGTCCCTAGACGTGAGACCAACATATTGAACATTGCAGAAAATGCAAGTGACAAGGTATATGACATAGGTACTGGTACAGTTTAAACAGGATTTGATGGAATAGGCAGTCCCTGTTACTGTAGATTTAAATTCACTCGTGGTTTGTACATAGTCACATGGTCTACACTTTTTGTGTCCACATTTATACATGCCCTGATGTCTCAACCAAGAGCTAGTATGTTGTGTTGTGGGCCTAAGTTGTGTAGGAGAAAGTATAGAAGCTAGAGTGGCGCACTTCTTATAAGAGCATCTAATACCATTTTTTACTACATCAGTTAACTTGTCATCTGCAATTAGTAGGGGAAAGTGTTTTTTGATTATATTGCAAACTTCATGGTATTGAGCACTATATTCAGTAAAAAAATGTACACCTTGAAAGTTACTATTTGTGTTCATGCATCTGTCAAGTAGCATAGACTGTCTGGGGATAAGGTCCACCTGTTGTCTTGCCTGTTTAATATGTCTTTTGGAGTATTGTCTAGATCTAAGTCTATTTTCTAGTTGACTTGCCTCATGTTTGTAATCTTCCTCTTTGCTGCAATTCCTTTTTATCCTCATAAACTGGCCTTTGGCCACAGCATAGGCAGTGTTGGTAGGATGACAGGAACTTGCATGCAAAAGAGTATTGCCTGTTATTGGCTTGCGAAAGACCTTTGTGGAGATTGTACCATCACGATTGCCACTTAGGGTTAGGTCAAGGTAGTCAATGTTGACAGTATCAGAGATGAAGGTGAAACTCAAGTTCAACTCATTCTGATTCAGCCAAGAGACAAATTTAGGCACCTCATCTATAGGTCCAGACCAAATGCAAAGCAGGTCATCTATGTATCTCTTATAGAAATACATAGATGACCTGTAGGGATTACCATCTCCATAGATGCAATTGATTTCCCAATAACCAAGGTACAGATTCGCATAAGAGGGGGCAAATTTCGCCCCCATTGCTGTACCTCTTTTCTGGAGGTAATAGTCAGTCTCAAAACAGAAAAAATTGTGTGTAAGTAAAAATTCCAGCACACGGATGATGAAGGTTTGAAAGTCTTCAGTATAATCTGTATAGTTTACTAAAAAGTATTTTATGGCCTTGATACCTTCTGGGTGGGGTATAGATGAGTACAAAGAGACTGCATCTATTGTAACCCACACAAAACTATCTTTCCATTTGAGATTTGACAATAGGTTGATAATGTGTTTTGTATCTTTAGTATAGGAAAGTAAGGTGTTTACTAACGGTTGCAGAATAGCATCAAGCCAAGATGAAAGTCTCTCCAATAGGGAATCTACCCCACTAACAATGGGGCGTCCCTTGACATTAGTTAAAGATTTATGAACCTTTGGAAATAGGTGGAACATGGGTGTCTTGGGATGTTGTACATACAGAAATGAAGCAGTCTGTTCGTTCAGAAACCCATGTTCCACACCATCATCCAAAATTTCAAGGAGTTCCCTTTAAAATCTAGCTGTGGGATTAGTAGTCAAAGGAATATATTCCTGTGGATTGTGCAATTGACGGTGTGCTTCCGCTATATAATCTGATTTATCAAGGACAACAATGCTACCACCTTTATCGGCCGGACGTATGACAATACTGGTGTCATTTTGTAAAGAGGTCATAGCTTGCCTCAATCTTTTCGGCAAGTTTTGAGTATACCCTGTGGGATTGTCATTAAGAGTTTGTAAATCTCGTTCAACCCGAGAGTGAAATGTCTCTATAATCTGACCCCTACTTTGAATAGGATAAAATTTTGATTTTTCTTTAAAGGTGGCAGCATTGTTGATTGTTCCCTGATTGGAAAAAGATTCAGAGTATAAATGTTGCAAATTTAGAACATCACATGCCTCAGTAAAGGATTCTATAGTATGTGGATTCGAAGTCGGATTATCACTATACAAAGTACCTTCTGAAGCATTGGCAGAAAAATGTTTTTTCAAAGTAATATTTCTGACAAGACGATTCACATCTATCATTGTCTGAAATATATCAAATTTTGTCGTAGGAGCAAAGCCTAGGCCTAAGCTAAGTAGTTCTAGCTGATCTTTAGTAAGTTGAAGGGAAGATAGATTGATAACTGAGTCTACTTGTATTTCGTTAGAGTACGATTTCCCCTCACCGGATACCTGTCTGAATTGTCTGGATTGGCTTGTAATGTAACTCCTATTCCCTGTGGTGTCTGTGCCAGAGGAAAAACCTGTTCTAGAGTGGATTGATCACACATACTATTACCAGTACCTATGTGTGTGTAGGGAGTGTGTGTGTTGGTATTAGTGTTGGTAGTGACATATTTAGCTCTATGTGCACCTGTTTGTCTTTTATCTGTAGAGTTTGAGCCTAATGGTGTATTATTGACAGTGGATACAGTTTGTGGAGCCGTTTTTAGAATGCCTGACTGTTGGTTGGTCATTGTATTTATTCGTGTGAGTGTGCCCACCTCTTCCTCACTAGTAGACACAGACAGATCTGAAGATTTATCTGATCTGTCTGTGTCGCTGACAATTAAAGTTATCTAACTAAATTCAAAATTTGTTGCATCTAAATAAATTTAGGCATGCAAAAATGTAATGAATTTGATTTTCCATGCTGCATAGTACAATGTGTGTACCTACTGTAAAATAATAACAATAAAAAAATAGAGACCATAAGAGATTTATTGAAATATAATTTTCCAAACCTCATTCTTGACATTCATATATTAAATGAAGCTGAATACTTACTGTGCAGCTGACATAGCAATGTTACTTTTGTCAGAGTACTGCAGAATAGTTTACTACATATTGTATGGTCACACACATGATATTTTCCTGTCTTGCTCCTGAAAGCTTGAGACATACATGGCAGTTTGCTTAAAGAGATTTTGTGTTTAAAGGGTTGTTATAAAGAGGTTTTAGGATTTAAAGGGTGTTATAAAGAGGTTTTCTAATGGGTCATTTAAACATAGCAGGATAGACAGTGTAGTCTGTGAAGTAGCTCAACTGAATACAGGGATGGAAGAGGGTAGTTTCAAAAATAATGCTGACTTACAAAAATTGGATAGTAGAATACATAACTGTGATAGGAAGACTAATTAAAATAAATGTATGCTTGCAAATGCAAGAAGCCTGACAGGTAAAATTGGGGTGCTTGAACGCTTGACACTGATGGAGGAAAATTACATTATGAGCATAACTAAGACCTGATGAGATAAAACAAATGATTGGGCAATTAACATGGTGGGTTATACTGTAATTTGGGATAGGAGTAATAAAAGAGGAGGAAGTATGTGCATGCTTATCGCTTAAATACAGTAAGAGAAGAACAGGGACAACATTATAATGAGCCAAATAATAATCTGTTGATGTAAATATATTTATATAAATATTTATATATAAACCTTCTGGAAGCTATTCAGTACAGGAGGAATGGTATTAAAAATGGTATTAAAATTAGTATTAAAATGGTATTAAAAATAGGGAACACTGAAATAATGCCCACACTGTTATAAAGGGAAATTTTCATTATCTTAAAATCAATAATACTGATTAGTAAATGAGATAGACTTCTAAAGATACTGAGGGCCCGATGATCTAAAGATCTCTAGTCTGGCACGATTATCTAAGAAGTCTCGTCAGTACTGTGAGGTCTCTCAAAGAATTTTAGAAAGGTACATTTTAACTTTAGAACTGATAATGTCTCTATGCAGTATTTTGTATATCAAGGAGACACAACTCCCGCTTGTGCTTTAACTGAGCTATTACTAAACTTATTGCAAGTTGTAAGTAAAAAGTTTTCACATGAGTGCTATCCAGATGCACACAAAAAGCAAAAGTTAGAATATTGCGACCATGTAAATGTATTCTCCCATAGAAGTCAATGGTGCATGAAAAGTGGGAAAAAAACTAACACTCTTCTTGTGCGCAAACCCAATCGCATTTTCTCAAGTGCACTACCCCGACATGAAAATATGAATATTTTCACATTCCAACGTTCTTCACATAGCAAAGTATGTGATATTTATTCATAAATATATACTGTATAAATATATATATATATATATATATATATATATATATATATATATATAGTTTTTTTTAGGTAAAATATATAGATATTTCTATATAATTATATATAGGTATAGATATATTCAGATATAAAAAGGAATATCTATTCATAAATACTTAGAATATATTCCCCTATGTGAATGTGAAATATTTATAATAAATACATAGTTAAATACTTTATTATAATTTTCCATGTTGTTATCCAATGCACTTATTTATATGTCTATATATGTATTTACAAAGTCAAAAGTACACTAAGAGAACGATGGTAGCTCCAGCCCAATGTTAAGTACATACATAAACTAGGGTAAGAAACTACATCTGATAGTTAAAATAAATGCTGTGAGACCATTGGAGTAAACATGTGACTAAAATAAGCATGTCCAATTATTTAAACCACTCCCAGGTAACCCCTGTGTGCATATTTAGTGATGTCGCGAACCTAAAATTTTGCATTCGCGAACGGCAAACGCAAACTTCCGCAGAAGTTTGCGAACCGGCGAACTGGGCGAACCGCCATAGACTTCAATAGGCAGGCGAATTTTAAAACCCACAGGGACTCTTTCTGGCCACAAAAGTGATGGGAAAGTTGTTTCAAGGGGACTAACACCTGGACTGTGGTATGCCGGAGGGGGATCCATGGCAAACTCCCATGGAAAATTACATAGTTGATGCAGAGTTTGGTTTTAATCCATAAAGGGCATAAATCACCTAACATTCCTAAATTGTTTGGAATAACGTGCTTTAAAACATCAGGTATGATGTTGTATCGTTCAGGTAGTGTAAGGTTTTTTTTTTTTTTTTTTAAATGTACACTACTGTTTTAGCAGATATGACTTGCACTGGTGTGACACTGTGCCCTGGCAGGACCTGGAACGCACACATGTGAGGGAAACTGACTGCTATTATTTCACAGTAAAAAAAGGTTGTTGTTTTTTTTAAATGTATGTACACTACTGTTTTAGTAGATATGACTTGCACTGGTGTGACACTGTGCCCTGGCAGGACCTGGAGCGCACACGTGTGAGGGAAACTGACTGCTATTATTTCACAATAAAAAAGTTTTTTTTTTAAATGTATGTACACTACTGTTTTAGCAGATATGACTTGCACTGGTGTGACACTGTGCCCTGGCAGGACCTGGAATGCACACGTGTGAGGGAAACTGACTGCTATTATTTCACAGTAAAAAAAGGTTGTTTTTTTTTTAAAAAATGTATGTACACTACTGTTTTATCAGATATGACTTGCACTGGTGTGACACTGTGCCCTGGCAGGACCTGGAACGCACACGTGTGAAGGAAACTGACTGCTATTATTTCACAGTAAAAAAAAGTTGTTGTTTTTTTTTTAAATGTACACTACTGTTTTAGCAGATATGACTTGCACTGGTGTCACACTGTGCCCTGGAAGGACCTGAAACGCACACGTGTGAAGGAAACTGACTGCTATTATTTCAAATTAAAAAAAGGTTGTTGTTGTTTTTTAAATGTACACTACTGTTTTAGCAGATATGACTTGCACTGGTGTCACACTGTGCCCTGGCAGGACCTGAAACACACACGTGTGAAGGAAAAACTGCTATTATTTCAAATTAAAAAAAGGTTTTTTTTTTATTTTAAATGTACACTACTTTTTTTTAGCAGATATGACTTGCACTGGTGTCACACTGTGCCCTGGCAGGACCTCAAATGCACACGTGTGAAGGAAAATGACTGCTATTATTTCAAATTAAAAAAAGTTTTTTTTTTTTTTAAATGTACACTACTGTTACACCAGATATGAGTGGTGGCACTGGGCAAGTGGGCACAGTATACTCTGTGAGCATGAGCTGGCAGGCAGGCTGCAATTAGATTACACAGGGAAAAAAAAAAGCAGACTGATGTTCTAGCCCTAAAAAGGGCTTTTTGGGGTGCTGTATTTACAGCAGAGATCAGATGAGTCCTTCAGGACTGTAGTGGACACTGAATACACTAGCCCAGCTATCGATTTCCCTATTAAATCAGCAGCAGCTACACTGTCCCTCCTCTCACTAAAAATGCAGGCTCAGAATGAATCTAAAATGGATGCTGTCCAGGAGGTGGGAGGGTCTGGGAGGGAGTGTCTGCTGCTGATTGGCTGGAATGTGCCTGCTGACTGTGAGGTACAGGGTCAAAGTTTACTCAATGATGATGAATAGGGGGCGGATCGAACATCGCATATGTTCGCCGTCCGCTGCGAACGCGAACATGCTATGTTCGCTGCGAACTATTCGCGGCAGAACTGTTTGCGACATCACTATTCAAAAAAGGAGCCATATTATCATATGTGAAAGATAAACCCACAGTGGCTCACAGATAATGCACAATACACATAAACACTGTCAAATAATAATAACAGCAGCAATGCTATCTGAGTATAAATTTCATAAACTACAACACTTAATTTCATTATGTTATAGCTATAAATGCAAACAAAAGTATATACCACATCAAATCAATTGACAACAATATGGGGTCTATTTATGAAGCAGCGGATGCTGCTTCCGACCCTCTCAGCTTCAGTTCCGACTGAAGCGGAAGTTAAGAAGAAGCGGTCCTAAGACCGCTACTCCTTAACTCGTCCGCCACATCTGAGGTGGCGGACAGCAATCAGCCCGATTGAATATGATCAGGTTGATTGACAACCCCTGCTAGCAAATCTGCAGGGGGCGGTATTGCACCAGCAGTTCACCAGAACTGCTGGTGCAATGATAAATGCCGACAGCATATGCTCTATGCCTTTATCGATGTGCGGCGGACATGATTTGCTATAGCTGATCATGTCTGTCTGCACATACATAAATAGACCCCTATATATTAAATATCAAACTGTCATAGTATATGTGTTTATTATTGTTTCTATCTCTCAATAATTGGTAAGTTTATATGACTGGTAAATCTATATTACACTAATGGTTAAAGTTAGTATTATCATTGTGATGTGCCATGTCAAAATGTTTAGCCAAATCTGAACTGTGTTTAGATCTTTTTATGTCCGAGAGATGTTGCCTAATCCTCTCTGTAACCTCACGGATAGTACAACTCATATATTACTTGCTATTGCAGCAACACCAAATTAATTAGACTTTTTTACTTCTACAATTTACACAAGATGTAATTGAAAATTCTCTGCCAGTGACCGTACCAGGCGCTACCTGTGTGTTTTATCCGTATCTCACTCGGAGACAAAATGTTCCCAATGGTTGCCCCTCTCCTATACGAAAAGCGACGAAAGTAACAGGTTGTCTACCTGAATATCTCCCTGATGACTGAGTATTCTTGTGTTCAGCATCCTTCAAAAGGTTAGTTCTGTCCAAATTCTCAACCTCCCTTTCTGCTCTCTTAGGGGTCGATCCGATAAAAATCGTCGTCCGCAAAAGCCGGCGACGCCAATATTTGCGCGGGTTTGGTATCACATATACGGCGTAACCTAGAAGTTACGCGCGTATATTTCTGCCGTCGCTCGTAGTTTTTTGGGCTATAGGCAGGTATACCAAACCAGCGCAGTTTGGTATCCAATATGCAGCGTAAGGACTTACGTGGCGAAAATGGAGAAAACTTACTCCATTTTCACCTCGCCACAAAAAGCAGCCGTAAGAAGCCTTACGCTGACTATTGGAGCCCCGTAACTCCCTAAACTGGCTGCTAAAATAAACCTAACACCTAACGCATGCGCAATGTCTATCTCCCTGTCAACCACGATCTTCTAAAATAAACCTAACACCTAACGCATGCGCAATGTCTATCTCCCTGTCAACCGCGATCTTCTAAAATAAACCTAACACCTAACGCATGCGCAATGTCTATCTGCCTGTCAACCGCGATCCCCCCCCCCCGAAATCCCTAATAAAGTTATTAACCCCTAAACCGCCGCTCCCGGACCCCGCCGCCATCTACATAAACTAACCCCCTACTGTGAGCCCCTAAAACTGCCGCCATCTACCTTATCTATCCCCTAATTAGAACCCCTTACACCGCTGTCATCTACCTTATCTATCCCCTAATCTGACCCCTTACACCGCCGCCACCTATATAAAAATTATTAACCCCTAATCTAATCCCCCTATACCGCCGCCAGCTATATTAATATTATTAACCCCTAATGTAAGCCCCTTACACCGCCGCCATCTCTATTAAAATGATTAACCCCTAATTTAATCTACCTATTAACCCTAAGTATATTATAGTTAATATAGGTATTACATTATATATATTAACTATATTAACCCTAATTATATTAGGGTTAATATAGTTAATATAGTTACTATAGTATTTATATTAACTATATTAACTCTATCTAACCCTAACACCCCTAACTAAATTTATATTAAATTAATCTAATTCATTTATAAACTAAAATATTCCTATTTAAATCTAAATACTTACCGATAAAATAAACCCTAAGATAGCTACAATATAATTAATAATTACATTGTAGCTATGTTAGGGTTAATATTTATTTTACAGGTAAATAGTTAATTATTTTAACTAGGTATAATAGCTATTAAATAGTTATTAACTATTTAATATCTACCTAGTTAAAATAATTACCCAATTACCTGTAAAATAAATCCTAACCTAAGTTACAAATACACCTACACTATCAATAAATTAAATAAACTACAAACATCTATCTAAAAATACAATTAAATTAACTAAACTAAATTACAAAAAAAAACAAACACTAAATTACAAAAAATAAAAAAAAGATTACAAGATTTTTAAGCTAATTACACCTATTCTAAGCCCCCTAATAAAATAATAAAGCCCCCCAAAATAAAAAAAATTCCCTGCCCTATTCTAAATTAAAAAAAGTTCAAAGCTCTTTACCTTACCAGCCCTTAAAAGGGCCTTTTGTGGGGCATGCCCCAAAGAATTCAGCTCTTTTGCATACAAATACAATACCCCCCCCCCCATTACAACCCACCACCCACATACCCCTATTCTAAACCCACCCAAACCCCCCTTAAAAAAGCCTAACACTACCCCCCTGAAGATCTCCCTACCTTGTCTTCACCACACCGGGCCGAACTCCTAATCCGATCCGGGCGATGTCTTCCTCCAAGCGGCAAAGAAGAATTCTTCCTCCGGCGATGTCTTCCTCCAAGCGGCAAAGAAGAATTCTTCCTCCGGCAACGTCTTCCTCCAAGCGGCAGCAAAGTCTTCACTCTTCCGGCGGCATCTTCAATCTTCTTTCTTCGCTCCGCCGCCGTGGAGCATCCATCCCGGACGACTACTGAACTACGAATGAGGTACCTTTAAATGACGTCATCCAAGATGGCGTCCGCCAAATTCCGATTGGCTGATAGAATGCGAGCTCAAACTGATTGGCTGATTGGATCAGCCAATCGGATTGAACTTGAATCTGATTGGCTGATTCAATCAGCCAATCAGATTTTTCTAACTTAATTCCGATTGGCTGATAGAATCAGTTCGGCCCGGTGTGGTGAAGACAAGGTAGGGAAATCTTCAGGGGGGTAGTGTTAGGCTTTTTTAAGGGGGGTTTGGGTGGGTTTAGAATAGGGGTATGTGGGTGGTGGGTTGTAATGGGGGGGGTATTGTATTTGTATGCAAAAGAGCTGAATTCTTTGGGGCATGCCCCACAAAAGGCCCTTTTAAGGGCTGGTAAGGTAAAGAGCTTTGAACTTTTTTTAATTTAGAATAGGGCAGGGAATTTTTTTTATTTTGGGGGGCTTTATTATTTTATTAGGGGGCTTAGAATAGGTGTAATTAGCTTAAAAATCTTGTAATCTTTTTTTATTTTTTGTAATTTAGTGTTTGGTTTTTTTTGTAATTTAGTTTAGTTAATTTAATTGTATTTTTAAATAGATGTTTGTAGTTTATTTAATTTATTGATAGTGTAGGTGTATTTGTAACTTAGGTTAGGATTTATTTTACAGGTAATTGGGTAATTATTTTAACTAGGTAGATATTAAATAGTTAATAACTATTTAATAGCTATTATACCTAGTTAAAATAATTAACTATTTACCTGTAAAATAAATATTAACCCAAATATAGCTACAATGTAATTATTAATTATATTGTAGCTATCTTAGGGTTTATTTTATAGGTAAGTATTTAGATTTAAATAGGAATATTTTAATTAATAATATTAATATTAGATTTATTTTAAGAGTTTAGTTAGGATGTTAGAGTTAGATAGGGTTATTATACTTAATATATATATAATTATAATAACGATATTAACTATATGAACCCTAGTATAATTAGGGTTAATATAGTTAATATATATAATATAACTATATTAACCCTAATATAATTAGGGTTAATATAGTTAATATAACTGGCGGCGGTGTAGGGGGATGTAGATTGTAGGCAAAAGAGCAGTTTACTTTGTGACAAAGCCCGCCAAAAGCCCTTTTAAGGGCTGGCAAAAGAGCTGTTACTTTGGGGCATGGCCCGCAAAAAACCCTTTTAAGGGCTGGCAAAAGAGCTGTTACTTTGGGGCAATGACACGCAAAAAGCCCTTTTCAGGGCTATTTGTAGGGTTAGACTTAGGTTTAGTGGTAGGGATAGTTTAGTATTTTAGGGGTTAAATAATTTAATATAGATGGCGGCGGGGTAGGGGGATTAGATTAGGGGTTAATAATTTTAAAATAGCGGCGGGGTAGGGGCTCACTTTAGGGGGTAGGTAAGGTAGATGGCGGCGGTGCTAGGGGCTCACTTTAGGGGGTAGGTAAGGTAGATGGCGGCGGTGTTAGGGGCTCACTTTAGGGGGTTATAGATTTAATATAGCTGGCGGCGGTTTAGGGGTTAATAACTTTATTAGGTAGTGGCGGGCTCTGGGAGCGGCGGTTTAGGGGTTAATACATATTTTATTGTTAGGCTAGTGAGGGGGGATAGTGGATAGAGGGTTAGACGTGTCGGGCTATGTTAGGGAGGCGTGTTAGACTTGTCGGGCTATGTTAGGGAGGCGTGTTAGACAGTGCGGGTGTTTTAGACTTTAGTCAGGTTTTATAGGCGCCGGCAGTTTCTAACGTGCCGCAAGTCACTGGCGACGCCAGAAATTTGTACTTGCGCAGATTTCTGGACATCGCTGGTTTGTCAGACTTACGGCACGTTAGCATCTGACGGCGACTTATATAGGATAGCTCGAGTTGCGAGCTGAAACTGCGGGCAACGCCGGTTCCCTCGCTTGTGCCGCAAACTGCGATCTATATCGGATCGCGCCCCTTATGACCTCTTTTTGGTAACCCCTTGCCAGAAGTCTCTTAACCACATCTTCACTCTGTTGTCGAAATCCATTTGGTTAGAGCAGTTATGTTTAGTACGTATGAATGGACCCTTCGCAATTGCAAAGGGTAACCGTAGCAACCCTAAAGAAAGACCTGATTAAAATTAAACATTAACATGAATCATTGGGGGTTAAAATTTACCTTTGAATTTGATAGAGTACAAATTATTATTTGGATGTCACCTTGGTGGCGAATATCAATAAACAACAAGTAGACACCACAATTTATAGGAAACCCATATCTGGCAACACTTTGCTTCACAGCAAAAGTTGTCATCCAAGAAGGGTACCCTTTGCAATGGATGGTTATTTAGAGTTTCAAGAACCCTAAACTGGGGGGTGATACCCTAAAATTGCTACACAATCGGATTTTCACCTTGGGAACAAGGGTTCCCAAAGGCTTTAACAGTGCTTATGATGTAATCAATTACTGGGTGTAGATGCCAGTTAGCGCTAGGAGCTCCCCTAAGGTCTATCAAGGTTTAATTAAATAGGCCTTATTACAAACTATTTGGGTATGACAATAACCCCTCCCTTTCAGGGACAGACTCACCTCACTACTCTGAGCCTTACTACACTACCTTGTAATTATTCTGAAAATATTATTCTGAAATTACCATTCTCTATTTATATCCATAACTTTTCAATAACCCATTTTGTGGTTTGTTTGCATTTATAGCTATAACATGATAAAATGAAATGTTGTAATTTATGAAATTTATACTCAGATAGCATTGCTGCTGTTTTTATTCAACAGTGTTTATGTGTATTGTGCATTATCTGTGAGCCACATTGGGTTATGAATATAAGTAAATCCTTTGCGTATGTTAATATGGCTCCTTTTTTAATATACACACAGGGGTTAACCAGGAGTGGTTTAAATAATTGGACATGCTTATTCTAGTCACATGTTTAATGGCCTGAGAGCATTTATTTTAAATATCAACATCTATGATTAAGGCTACCAAGCCAAAACATGTCTGACGTTATCTGGTTGTTTGTTTTGTATTTTTAATATGAGAGTGTGCCGGCTATTTCTTTTTTTTTCTATTTATGTATACATATGTTTTTATGTGTTTATTTGTGAATATATGTCTGTAATACATAAATACACATACAGTATATACATACATACATATACATAGCCCTTTGCAGTCCTTTTTCACCTGAGACCTCGGCCTCTAGTTATGAAGCCGTCTACTTACCTGCATTCGCCGGCCCAATACGCTCGCCTAACCTCGCCTCACATCGCCGCCGCGGACCTGAATACGCTCGCCAAAGTTATCAATAAATCTGTCAAAAAGCCATGCACCAAGTACGGGGTGATGAGCAGCGGACTGTGATAGTTATCACTCATCAATCTCGCTGCTCTTTGGCTTTTTTACAGCTTTATTGATACCTCTGTCACTAAGCACTCACACTATACTATACTGTTCTACCCCCTATACCGCGCCCCCGGAGCCCCCCGCAACTACATAAAGTTACTAACCCCTAAACCGCCACAACTACAATAAATATATTAACCCCTAAACCGCCGCTCCCGGACCCCGCCGCCACCTACATTATTCCTATTAACCACTAATCTGACGCCCCCTATACCGCCGCCACCTACATAAACTTATTAACCCCTACCCTGCCGATCCTGGACCCAGCCGCAACTAAATAAATTGTTTAACCCCTAAACCGCCGCTCCCGGACCCGCCACAACTATAATAAATATGTTAACCCCTAAACCGCCGCTCCTAGACCCCGCCGCAACTATAATAAATATGTTAACCCCTAAACTGCCACTCCTAGACCCCTCCACAACTAAAATAAATATGTTAACCCCTAAACCGCCGCTCCTGGACCCCGCCGCCACCTACATAATACCTATTAACCCTTATCCTGCCCCCCTATACCGCTGCCACCTATAATAAATTTTTTAACCCCTATCCTGCCCCCCACTACACCGCCGCCACTATAATATAATTATTAACCCCTAAACCTAAGTCTAACACTAACCCTAACACCCCCCTAACTTAAATATTAATTAAATAAATCTAAATAATATTACTCTTATTAACTAAATTAATCCAATTTAAAACTAAATACGTACCTATAAAATAAAACCTAATATAGCTACAATATAACTAATAGTTACATTGTAACTATTTTAGGATTTATTTTTATTTTACAGGCAAGTTTGTATTTATTTTAACTAGGTTCAATAGCTATTAAATAGTTATTAACTATTTAATAGCTACCTAGCTAAAATAAATACAAAATTACCTGTAAAATAAATCCTAACCTAAGTTACAATTAAACCTAACACTACACTATCATTATATTAATTAAATAAATTACCTACAATTAAAAACAATTAAATAAACTAAACTAAATTACAAAAAACCCCCACTAAATTACAGAAATTTAAAAATATTACAAGAAGTTTAAACTAATTACACCTACTCTAAGCCCCCTAATAAGAAAAAAAATAAATAAATAAATAAAAGTCCCTACCCTATTCTACATTACAAAGTAATCAGCTCTTTTACCAGCCCTTAAAAGGGCTTTTTGCAGGGCATTGCCCCAAAGTAATCAGCTCTTTTACCTGTGAAAAAAAATACAACCCCCCCAACATTAAAACCCACCACCCACATACCCCTACTCTAACCCACCCAAACCCCCTTTAAATAAACCTAACACTCCCCCCCTGAAGATCTCCCTACTTTGAGTCGTCTTCACCCAGCTGGGCCGAAGTCTTCATCCGATGGGGCAGAAGAGGACATCCAGACTGGCAGAAGTCTTCATCCTATCCGGGCAGATGAAGATGTCTGCCGGTCCGGATGTCCTCTTCTGCCAGGATAGGATGAAGACTTCTGCCGGTCTGGATGTCCTCTTCTGCCCCATCGGATGAAGACTTCGGCCTGGCTGGGTGAAGACGACTCAAGGTAGGGAGATCTTCAGGGGGTTAGTGTTAGGTTTATATAAGGGGGGTTTGGGTGGGTTATAGTAGGGGTATGTGGGTGGTGGGTTTTAATGTTGGGGGGGTTGTATTTTTTTTCACAGGTAAAAGAGCTGATTACTTTGGGGCAATGCCCCACAAAAAGCAATTTTAAGGGCTGGTAAAAGAGCTGATTACTTTGTAATGTTGAATAGGGTAGGGACTTTTATTATTTTTTTTTTATTATTATTTTATTAGTGGGCTTAGATTAGGTGTAATTAGTTTATACTTCTTGTAATATTTTTTTAATTTCTGTAATTTAGTGTTTTTTTTTTTTGTATTTTAGTTTAGTTTATTTAATTGTATTTAATTGTAGGTAATTTATTTAATTAATTTAATGATTGTGTAGTGTTAGGTTTAATTGCAACTTAGGTTAGGATTTATTTTACAGGTAATTTTGTATTTCTTTTAGCTAGGTAGCTATTAAATAGTTAATAACTATTTAATAGCTATTGCACCTAGTTAAAATAAATACAAAGTTACCTGTAAAATAAAAATAAATCCTAAAATAGCTACAATGTAATTATTAATTATATTGTAGCTATCTTAGGGTTTATTTTATAGGTAAGTATTTAGTTTTAAATAGGAATAATTTAGTTAATAATAGTAATTTTTATTTAGATGTATTAAAATAATATTTAAGTTAGGGGGGTTAGTGTTAGTGTTAGACTTAGGTTTAAGGGTTAATAAGTTTAATATAGGTGGCGGCGGGATCCGGGAGCGGGGGTTTAGGGGTTAAACAATTTATTTAGTTGCGGCAGGGTCCGGGATCCGCAGGATAGGGGTTAATAAGTTTATGTAGGTGGTGGCGGGGTCCGGGAGCGGCGGTTTAGGGGTTAAACAATTTATTTAGTTGCGATGGGGTCCGGGATCCGCAGGATAGGGGTTAATAAGTTTATGTAGGGGGTGGCGGTATAGGGGGCGGCAGATTAGGGGTTAATATGTATAATGTAGGTGGCGGCGGGGTCCGGGAGCGGCGGTTTAGGGGGTAATAACATTATTTAGTTGCGGCGGTGTGGGGGGGGGGCAGATTAGGGGTGTTTAGACTTGGGGTACATGTTAGGGTGTTAGGTGCAGACGTTTCCCATAGGAATCAATGGGATATCGGGCAGCAGCAAACATGAGCTTTCGCTGCTGTCAGACTCCCATTAATTCCTATGGGATCCGCCGCCTCCAGGGCGGTGGATTGAAATCCAGGTATGCTGGCCCGGAAAAGTGGCAAGCGTACCTGGTAGTAGTTTTATAACTACCAAAAGTAGTCAGATTGTGCCGAACTTGAATTTGGAACATCTGTAGTGACGTAAGCATCGATCTATGTCGGACTGAGACTGGCGGATCAAAGCTTACGTCACTATATTCTACTTTTGCCGGGCAGTAGGGCTTGATAACTAAGGCACCTCGCCACAAATATGCTGCGGAATTCCAGCGTATTTGCGGTTGACGGCTTGATAACTAGAGGCCCTCATGTCTTTGAACCCTTATAACTTTTTTGTGCAATATTTTTTTATCAGTGTTATAATGAATGTAGCTTTACTTTCAAATGCATTTTCGAAACATTGTTTTCACTTTTTTTGTCTCCAGCAACAGTTAACCAAAGCTCTGAAGATGTGCTAACCAGGCGAGCATAAATCGTGATTGCGCTCACGTTTTTGCATTTACTTTCAACTTGTAATACAGCTGTGATAAACCTATTATCACTTGCGCAAAATGGTTAGCACGCCACTCGTAATCTAGCCCTTGTGCTAGCTAATCCAGTTTGCAAGGTACAGTTGTCAAAAAGTTCATACATAACAAATCTGTGAAAGTGCCCTGCTTCTGTCACAGGTTGCAATAATATGTGTGTACCAAGATGGCTGCACCCGATATAAAGAGGCAGAGCTTCACCAACTGGCTGCAGTATCGGGTAAAAATAAGAGAACAACTTTAAAGAGAGATGCATGTACAGGAGGAAAAACAATAGCATGGTGAGTAGTTACCATGCTACTGTAGTTGGACTAGGTATTGTATAATGTGACAACACTAAATCCAGCATATAGCTTTATTCCTACTTGGTTTCTCTATTAAAGGGCCACTAAACCCAAAATCTTTCTTTCATGATTCAGATAGAACATACAAATTTAAACAACATTACAATTTACTTCTATTATTTATTTTGCTTCATTTTTTAGATATCCTTATTTGAAGAAAAAGCAATGCACATGGGTGAGCCAGTCACATGAGGCTTCTATGTGCAGCAACCAATCAGTAGCTACTGAGCATATCTAGATGTGCTTTTCAGCAAAGAATATCAAGAGAATAACACAAATTAGATAATAGAAGTAAATTAGAAAGATGTTTAAAAATGCATTCTCTTTCTAAATCATGAAAGAAAAAATGTGGGTGTAATGTCCCTTTAATTGTCACATGTGGTTATTATTTAGGACTTTATAATAAAAACAAAACTCGCCTTCAGGTAGAGAAATCATGCAAAAACTTACATTTTTTGGAGTATTAATTTGCAATTTAACCCTTTGAGTGCTAAGCACTTTCCCACCTGGGTGCTAAGGTTTTCTTAAAGGGTTTTTTATTTAATATTTTAAAAAATATATATTTTTTTACTTTTTTTAAATTTATTTCAGATCCCCAAGACTTACACCGTTGGAAAGGTTAGGCGATCTTTCCAACGGTGGGTCTTGGGGGTCTGTAGCTGCTTAGATGCCTGAGATACAGGCTTCTAAGCAGCATGCCCCCTGCTCCTATATTTAACATTGTTAATGTTAAATAAAGTTGCGCGGTGACATCATCACGTTTATTGCGTGTGATTTCACCACGCAAAACGGAAGCCCTGGCAATGCCTTTCATTATGCAGCACCGATCGCCGGGGTAGGAGCGAGTGGGAGCCACCAGATCTCCCTCAAGTTGGGAGAGGGCTAGTGACGCTCAGAGTCGTCATTAGCACTCAAGGGTTTAAAGGGATTTGAAACCCAATTTTTTTTCTTCTGTGGTTCTGAAAGAGCATGCAATTTTAAGCAACTTTGAAATTTACTCCTATAATCAAATGTTCTTTGTTCTCTTCGTATATTTATTAGAAAAACAAAAATGTAAGCTTAGGAGCAGGCACATTTTTAGTTCAGCGCCTGGGTAGCGCTTGCTGATTGGCGAGTTTTGTTTTTATCATAAGGCCCTAAATAATATCCACATGTGACAATTAATAAAGAAACCAAGTAGAAATAAAACTATTATGATGGCAATTACCACGGTTTTATGAGAAAAAGATCATACAAAACTGATATAATTTATTTCTTTGAGGAAATCAGTAGGATTACAGACAGATTAGTATTTGAATAAACAACTGGTTAAAAGACAGGGGATCACAGAACAATAGTAAATTGATCATCATCAAATTGGACAAAATAAGTAAGTGTGGACCCTCAAGGATAAGTAATGGACCCAGTAATTTTTGATGATTAGTGATAAGGTCACAGCAGGATATAATTGCTATGAAAAAGAATTTGCAAAAACAAGAAGAATGGGTTGGTAAATGGCAAATGAGATTCTAACCTTATATAATCTATGGACTATTTAAAATAGGGGTTGCCAATCACCCCGGGGCTAACATACCCTGGGTGATTAAACCCGCCAGCTACCAGTTGGCATACTAGATAGGAAGCTGCGGTCTCATGGGAACCTCAGCTATTGGCCCCAGAGCTACATTCAAAGCTTGATAAAAGGAGGCCTATTTCTTAGTGATTGTTTCTGTGATATGAAAGATGGGAGTTAAAGTAAATAAATAAATAATAATAATAATAATAATAATAATGAACCCCAAATATAAAAATCATTTTAGATTTGTTTTAAGGAAGGTATTAGGATAATTTACAAATAAAAATAAACTTTGTTTTAGGGACCATATACACACATACATTTACACACAAACAGGACCATATATGCACATATATACATTTACACAAAAACAGGACCATATAAACACATATATACATTTACACACAAACAGAATCATATATACACATATATACATTTACACACAAACAGGGTTATATATACATTTACACACAAACAGGACCATATTTACACACACACACACACACACACACACACATATATATATATATATATATATATATATATATATTTACACACAAACAGGACCATATATACACTTATACATTAACACACAACAGAATCATACATACACATACATACATTTACACACAAACAGAACCATATATACATTTATACACAAACATGGCCATATATACACATATATACATTTATACACAAACAGGGCCATACATAAACATAAATCCATTTACTAACAAACAGGACCACATATACCCATACATACATTTACTCACAAACAGGACCATATATACACATACATACATTAAAGTGATCAGTGGTCAGGAATTTAAGTGATATTTTACAGGGAGTTTTAATTGATCACTTCTAATAAAGATGCACTGTAACTTTAATTTTAGCGCTTTAGAGCTAATTGCGCTAGAAGTAAACTTTTCGGGCTGTGCTCGTATTAAGAGTTCAAACTAAAAAGTTATCACTCTCATGCTAACCCGACACGCACAAAAAGCCAAAGTTAGAATATTGTGCGTGCGATAACCTATACCCCCATAAAAGTCAATGGAGAAAAAAAAGTGGGGGGAAAAAACTAACACCCAACTCGAGCGCAAACCCGGTCGCATATTCTCATGCGTACTAACCTGACATGAAAATATGAATTTTTCACATTCCAAAGTTCTGCACATAGCAAAATATGTTCTATTTATAAATACATATTTCAACATATATCTGATGGTATTGTGGTACAATATATACATATACCTATATATAAACACATGATTATATATGGGTATAGAGAGTGCTATTTTTTTAAAAGAAGAGGTGATAGTACTCAAAAAATAGGTGCCGGTTCATTGATTATTGATTGATATATTTTGCTCAGTAATTTTGAGAAAAACAAAGGGACAGCCTTATTTACTGATGTATTTTGCAGCCCCTCGTGTGAAAACTAGAGTATTTACATGATGATTACAAATATTACCTGTTATGAGTTGGCAGAAGATATACAGTACCAGTGAGTACCCCCACAGAACGTATGTATTTATGGGTTTATATGTTTTTATATGTCTGTAAATACATATATACACATATAAATACATCTCTATACCTATGTAGACATTTATATTTGCATACATATACATATTTAGACATGTATGTATCTCAATTTTAAAGCACTTTGACTGCCTTTTTTTTTTCTAACACCTAATATGTCATATCTTTGATCCCTTATCATTTTTTGTGCAATATTTTTTAAATAATTTTATTAGATGGTGTTATTATGAGTGGAAGTATACGTTGTAATGTATTTTTGATGTGTTTGTGACACTTTTTTGTTTCACAAAACAGTTAACCACAGCTCTAAGGACGTGCTAACCCGACGATCGTTAAATTGAATTTTGCTAAAGCAATTGTTTACTTTCAACTTGTAATACCAGAGCAATCAAACCTGCTCGTTAATGAACATGAAAATTTGATATCGCTCGCATGCAAACATTTGCACTCCACTCATTATCTAACTCTTAGGGGGCGATTTATAAAGCTCCATATGGAGCTTGATGCCCCTGTTTACCTGCAAACTTTCAGGCTCGCCGGAAACAGAAGTTATGAAGCAGCGGTCTAAAGATTGCTGCTCCATATCTTGTCCGCCTGATCTGAGGCCGCGAACAGAAATCAACCCAATCCTATAGGATCAGGTTGATTGACACCCACTGCTAGCGGACCATTGGCCGCGAATCTGCAGGGGGCGGCATTGCACCAGCAGTTCACAAGAACTGCTGGTGCAATGATAAATGCTGACAGCGTATGCTGTCGGCATTTATCTATGTGAAGCAGACATGATTCGCTACATCATATCATGTCCGCTCGCACTATGATAAATCTACCCCATAAAGTTTACCATCACTTTAACACACAAATAAAATCATATATACATATACATACATTTACACCCAAACAGAGCCATATATACACATATATCCATTTACACCCAAACAGGACCTTATGTACACATATATGCATTTATACACAAATGGGGACCATATATTCAAATAAATACATTTACACACAAACAGGGCCATATATACACATATAATACCTAGATTTAGAGTTTTGCGTTAGCCGTCCAAACCAGCGTTAAGGGGTCCTAACGCTGCTTTTGGCCGCCCGCTGGTATTTAGAGTCAGTCAAGAAAGGTTCTAACGCTCACTTTTCCATACCACAGATTCCCTTATGTCAATTGCGTATCCTATCTTTTCAATGGGATCTTTCTAACGCTGGTATTTAGAGTCTTGGCGGAAGTGAGCATTAGAACTCTAACGATAAGACTCCAGCCACAGAAAAAAAGTCAGGAGTTAAGAGCTTTATGGGCTAACGCCGGTTCATAAAGCTCTTAACTACTGTGCTCTAAAGTACACTAACACCCATAAACTATCTATGCACCCCTAAACCAAGGTCCCCCCACATCGCCGCCACTATAATTAAATTTTTTAACCCCTAATCTGCCGACCGCACACCGCCGCAACCTACATTATCCCTATGTACCCCTAATCTGCTGCCCCTAACATCGCCGACACCTACATAATATTTATTAACCCCTAATCTGCCCCCCCAACGTCACCGCTACCTACCTACACTTATTAACCCCTAATCTGCAGACCGGACCTCACAGCTACTCTAATAAATGTATTAACCCCTAAAGCTAAGTCTAACCCTAACACCCCCCCTAAGTTAAATATAATTTAAATCTAACGAAATAAAATAAATCTTATTAAATAAATTAATCCTATTTAAAGCTAAATACTTACCTGTAAAATAAACTCTAATATAGCTACAATATAACGAATAATTATATTGTAGCTATTTTAGGATTTATATTTATTTTACAGGCAACTTTGTATTTATTTTAACTAGGTACAATAGCTATTAAATTAATAGCTACCTAGTTAAAATAATTACAAAATTACCTGTAAAATAAATCCTAACCTAAGTTACAATTAAACCTAACACTACACTAGCAATAAATTAATTAACTAAACTACCTACAATTATCTACAATTAAATCAACTAAATTAAATTACAAAAAATAAAAAAAGATTACAAGAATTTTAAACTAATTACACCTACTCTAAGCCCCCTAAAAAAATAACAAATTCCCCCAAAATAAAAAAATGCCCTACCCTATTCTAAAATAAAAAGTTAACAGCTCTTTTACCTTACCAGCCCTTAAAAAGGCCTTTTGCGGGGCATGCAGATTGAGCTCGCATTCTATTGGCTGTTCCGATCAGCCAATAGAATGCGAGCTCAATCTGATTGGCTGATTGGATCAGCCAATCCGATTGAGTTTGAATCTGATTGGCTGATTCAATCAGCCAATCAGATTTTTCCTACCTTAATTCCGATTGGCTGATAGAATCCTATCAGCCAATCAGAATTTGAGGGACGCCATCTTGGATGACGTCCCTTAAAGGAACCTTCATTCGTCGGTAGTCGCCAGAAGAAGAGGATGGATCCGTGTCGGCTGCTTCAAGATGGTCCCGCTCCGTGCCGGATGGATGAAGATAGAAGACGCCGCCTGGATGAACATGTCTACCGGTCCGGATGTCCTCTTCTTGCCGGATAGGATGAAGACTTCGGACCCTCTGGAGGACCTCTTCTTGCCGGATAGGATGAAGACTTCGGACCCTCTTCTGGACGGATCGGTGATACCCGGCATGGTGAAGATAAGGTAGGGAGATCTTCAGGGGCTTAGTGTTTTTTAAGGGGCTTTTGGGTTAGATTAGGGGTATGTGGGTGGTGGGTGGTGGGTTGTAATGTTGGGGGGGTATTGTATGTTTTTTTTAAATACAAAAGAGCTGATGACTTTGGGGCATGCCCCGCAAAAGGCCCTTTTAAGGGCTGGTAAGGTAAAAGAGCTGTTAACTTTTTATTTTAGAATAGGGTAGGGCATTTTTTTATTTTAGGGGGCTTTGTTATTTTTTTAGGGGGCTTAGAGTAGGTGTAATTAGTTTAAAATTCTTGTAATCTTTTTTTATTTTTTGCAATTTAGTGTTTGTTTTTGTAATTTAGTTTAGTTGATTTAATTGTAGATAATTGAAGGTAGTTTAGTTAATTAATTTATTGCTAGTGTAGTGTTAGGTTTAATTGTAACTTAGGTTAGGATTTATTTTACAGGTAATTTTGTAATTATTTTAACTAGGTAGCTATTAAATAGTAAATAACTATTTAATAGCTATTGTACCTAGTTAAAATAAATACAAAGTTGCCTGTAAAATAAATATAAATCCTAAAATAGCTACAATATAATTATTCGTTATATTGTAGCTATATTAGGGTTTATTTACAGGTAAGTATTTAGCTTTAAATAGGATTCATTTATTTAATAAGATTTATTTTATTTCGTTAGATTTCAATTATATTTAACTTAGGAGGGTGTTAGTGTTAGGGTTAGACTTAGCTTTAGGGGTTAATACATTTATTAGAGTAGCGGCGAGGTCCGGTCGGCAGATTAGGGGTTAATAAGTGTAGGTAGGTAGCGGCGACGTTGGGGGCGGCAGATTAGGTGTTAATAAATATAATATAGGGGTCGGCGATGTTAGGGGCAGCAAATTAGTGGTACATAGCTATAATGTAGGTTGCGGCGGTGTACGGAGCGGCAGATTAGGGGTTAATAATAAAATGCAGGGGTCAGCGATAGCGGGGGCGGCAGATTAGGGGTTAATAAGTGTAAGGTTAGGGGTGTTTAGACTCGGGGTACATGTTAGGGTGTTAGGTGCAGACTTAGGAAGTGTTTCCCCATAGGAAACAATGGGGCTACGTTAGGAGCTGAACGCTGCTTTTTTGCAGGTTTTTTTTTCCAGTTCAAACTGCCCCATTGTTTCCTATGGGGGAATCGTGCACAAGCACGTTTTTTAAGCTGGCCGCGTCCATAAGCAATGCTGGTATTTAGAGTTGAAGTGGCGGTAAATTATGCTCTACGCTCCCTTTTTGGAGCCTAACGCAGCCCTTCAGAGAACTCTAAATACCAGCGTTGTTTAAAAGGTGCGGGGGGGAAAAACACATGTATCTAACGCACCCCTTTGGCCACAAAACTCTAAATCTAGCGGAATCATTTACACACAAACATGACCCTATATGCACATGTATACATTTACACACAAACATGGTCATAAATACATTTACACACAAACAAGATCATATATACAGTACACATATATACGTTTACACACAAACAGAATCATATATACACATATATACCATTACATTTATATACATATATACATATCTATGCAACAGCCTACTATGATTTTATGAAAGAAATGCTGTTTTGTGATGTAAATGGACCTGATGTTTCAAATAAGCAATATTCACAGAGTTTATATTTTGTTTTGTAATATATGAAGGCTCAGCATTTTATATAGTATACAAAGAGAAAGATGAAATCTTTTTTTTTTTTCCTCTTACAAAACACAATAATCTTTCCTTTCATTCGTCCCCAGAGCACCCCTTCTGCTACACCCTTTGCACATCTTTTTACAGCATTAAGCCAGAATAATTCTCCCTCGATTTTCCACTGTACTTCGGCAATCTCCTTAATCTTCATTTATTTGTTTATTCCTGTCGTCGGCACTATACATCACCTCTTTTCCTCTGTCCTTGTTTCTTCTGCAAGCTATAATTCCCTTCATCTTTCACTGTAGCTAATTAAAGCCTTTGACTTCAATGGCAGCTCCATGTTTCTCTTGCTGCAGTGTGCAGAGTGGATTTTAAAAATGCCAAAGACTGAAATTATGTAAAAAAAAATTAAACAAGAAAACAAGGTCTTTGTATGGAGAAGCAGAACTGCTAATGCAGATCAAGCATGAGGTTTCTTTAAATTTATACTGTCCCTTGAATGCATAAACTTTGAATATACTGTAGCTAGTTCTGATACCTGAATACTTCTGAAACACAGTTGTTTTTGAGTATCGCTGTTCATTAACCTCCTTAATTGCAGAAGTGCATGTAATTTATTCCACGTAAATGTCCAAAGGCCAGAATATCTATCACTTTGACAAACTGTATTGTATAACTGTATCATGTAGAACATGTCTTTTAATGATGTGGTTATTCATGTTCAGACATATATACCACTTTTTATAAACAAACACATTTTAACAATTATTATCCCCTTTGAAAGAATATAGGAGTTAGGCTGCACATTTTACTTTTTGAGTTATTAAAGGGGTAGTAAAGTCACAATTAAACACTCATGTTTTAGATAGATTGATAAAACATGCAGAATTATTAAACTATCCAATTTGCTTCTATTATCTAATTTGCTTAATGCTGTTGGTATCCTTTATTGAAAGCATACCTAGGTAGGCAATACGCTACTGAGAGCTATCTGGGAGCTGGCTGCACATATACACCTATTGTCATTAGCTTGCCCAGTGAGTGTGTATAGCTAGTTAGTGCATTGCTGATTCTTCAGCAAAGGATACCAAGGACATTAAGAAAATGTGATAAAGAAGTTCATTTGGAAAGTTGTTTAAATTGGGTGCTCTATCTTAATCATGAAAGAAAACAATTGATTTTTATTTCCCTTAAAAAGTGAAAATGTAAAACATTTTAATACTGCTGTATAGAGATTTTTAGACAATGCTAAAGTGTAAATCATTTCACTGATCTTCAGGACATTTAAGATAGAAATAGAACACATGGCATAGTGCATACCTACATTTGATAAAAAGTCAAGCAATAAGAAGAAAACATTAAACTTCTAAATGGCTCTTGGTTTTCTTTAAGATTTCTCACACATACACCATAGCAAAAAAAAGCATTGGGAAATTTATTTTCTGAGGTTGTGTAAATGTTGTTTTCAATACCAGCTGAATAACTTTACTGAGTTTATTACTGTTACTGGATTGGAATAAATCATATAAAAATATACGTTATGTTGTTTTGAGATACATAGTTTTGGGTGTCAGACCATCAGACAGAATGATGTTCAAGATGAAAAATGTAAAAACCAAGTTAATATCTATGGCTCCTAAATGTCTATTTATTTACTCTAGAGAGAACCTATGGAATGTTAAATGCTAATAAATATCTGCTACTTTAGAATAGAGATTGTAGAAGATTTTATAATTAGAAAAGCTAATTGGAGAAATTAATATTGATTTCTGTGCATGGTTTAATCTAAATCAAATCTCTATCAGAGAAAGGGTTTCTAAATGCATGTAAGTTAGTGCATGATTTTCTAGTTGCATTTGCATGTAATATATTTTGGGAGTGCAGAATTTAATTTTTAAATTACCTAATAGACAGATGGATCCAAGTATCCCCTGCTTTGTGTAAAAAAATAAAAGCAAAATAAAATCATTTTCATAAATTATAATATTGGCATATGTTTGAAGCAAGCCTTGCCTAAACAGTGGGGACTGTTTCAGTCCAATAAAACATGTTCACAATTAAAAAGTAATCAAGTGAATGTTCATTTATGATGGCAATCAAGTGAATTGATATTATTGGTTACATGAAAAAAATCTACATTCAGATACATAAAATTATTATTATCACCAACACTGAAACATTTGCATGGCATATTTTCTCTCAGCCTGATTCATATATATTTTTCCCTTTGGTTCCCCCCCCCCCCGTAAAAAAAAAAAAAAAAGATACCAGCAATAAGCTTGTTATTGTAAATCCTAACTAATGAAATAGCAACACTCATATGGATTTGATCTTCTTAGAAAAGATAAAGTCCAACTGAACTGAATTTAAATTTTTATGCTTAGGAAAGTCTTATGGATTGACATGGGTGGACATGTGACTGTATATAATATAATAAGACTCTCTTCTAAATCTCATTTAGGTCCTGATTATCAAAAACCCGCCAGTGTGGAGAGAAAACTCATAAAATCTATTTGGCTTTATTTGAGCATTATATCCTATAATTATTTATTACTATTCTTCACATCCAATACTCTGTATTGTAAGATTAACAGCTACTCAACTAAAATTTTCCATCCTAATTTTTTTTAAAAGGATCTCACAATGGTGAAAAAACTTTTTAGATAATCTCGTTAGAATAGAAATCTTAAAATCATTGGGCCCTTAGTAATGATAAAGCTAACTCATGATGTCATTTGATTTTGTTTTCTGTATGTATGTATGTATGTACTGCAAGGGATTTTGGTTATATCAAGTAGCTCCAAAGACATGCAGTCCTCTTTATATACCTCAGAGTAAAAGGACGAAGGTCTAGTTAGCTGATTTCCACCCCTTTATTACATAATATTTCTATATTTAATATTAATATATTATATTTTACAGACTTTATTTTAAAGGGACATAGAACAGGTTGAGATCTGTGCATATCCTAAAAGGGCTAATTAATTAAAAATTGTTTGCATGAAAAATTGTTTAAAAATTGCTGGCAAGTATTTTAAAATAATTTTCAAAAATAAGCAAAATGAATTACATAGCTAAACTGCCTGGAGCAGCCAACTCCAGCCCCCTTATCGGTGTTTAGACACAGGCATTGTATTTCAACTGAGTTCATAGCTTCTAGGCATGCTCCAGCAGATAATCCCTATGCATTTTTGCATTCTATCAAAAGAACAATAGATATAGATACAGCCATAGAAGGAAATGTGTGGGGGGAGTTAGAGCTTTACAATTCAGAAACTAAAAATAAAGGGTTAATGGGGAGGCACTGCAGTATAAATTTGCAGGTAAAGTAAGTACATATTATTATATTATGTCTCTATCCAAACTTGTTGTATGTCCCTTTAAGGAACAATTTTTCACTACACATTAAAGGGATCTACTAGTGCAATGATCAAATTTTTAATGTACTAGACTCTAGTAACTAGAGAATTGTATTATTTTACATTTGTGAGCCACTAACTATAATGATCTTCTTTTCTTGTACCCTATATGATGACGGTTACTTATACATGCTGTGCCTGATTGGCTCACTGACTATTTCAAGGTTAGGAGCAGAAGTTAACAATATTTTCCTTTGGGGACTTAAATACAATACATTGCTGTAATAAACTAAATTATTTTACTATTGCACAATTTTATCAATTTAAAGGCCCTGATGATCAAAACATAGAGGGCTATTTATCATATGTCTGTCGGACCTGATCCAACAGTGCGGATCAGGTCCGACAGACATCGCTGAATGCGGAGAGCAATACGCTCTCTGTATTCAGCATTGCACCAGCAGCTCTTGTTAGGGGATTTTTATTTTAGAGTATACTATTCTTTTTAATTTAGGGGGTCTTAGGTTAGGGGTCTTGGGGGTTTAGCAGTTAGGGGTTAATAGTGTAGGAGGTTTAAATTGCTATGGGGGTTGTGTTGGTTTAGGGGTTAATAGTGTAGGAGGTTTATGTTGCCATGGGGGTTGTGGTGGTTTAGGGGTTAATGGTGTAGGGCTGTGTAGTGGGTTTATTGCATTGTTATTCTTGCATTAAAGAATAACGAAACAATGAATGTATTAAAAAATGTAATTAATACATTATTTCATTATTATTTTAATTCATGTAGACTGCCATACATTTATTCGATTTTGTACCTAATGCACAAATTAGGTAATGTATATGTCTGAAAGGAATCCTATACAATATGCCTTCAATGTAGGTAGCGATGCTGCTTTTACAATGTTTCCAGTTATGGGAGGGGTATTTAAATTGTGTTCTTAAACAACATAGACTGTGTTCGCTGAAATAAAAAATGGTTTCTGTGCAGGAACACTTCAAATAATGCATATGTAAACTTAGTATCACTGTACATGCTATATGGAAAATCTTGCCACTGAAAAGCTGGTGAGACTGACATGGCTGAAAAGGTGTTTCTAAGATGGAGGGCAGTTCTTTGAATATTACAAACTCACAGCAATGTTTCCCCATTAAAATACAGGTTGCTACTATGGAACACTCATCAAACTCCCATGAAAGCCCTATATATTTGTTATGTCTGTTAATAAAGATACAAAAAATCTCCCTATTAAACCTATAGGAGCTGTGGGGATTAGGATATATTATACATGCATTTATAATGTTTTATTTCTATGTATTTTGTTGTATAATGCTAGAATATGTATTGTAACTATTGTCATGTTTTTAAAAATGGTGTATTTTGCTTTTGGCATGTTTTTTTCTTTTTTAGTAAGAAGATTTAGCGTTTGTAATATTAATATTTCATAGAAGACAGTAGCCGCAAATGTCTAGATTTTTTTATTTATTGCCAATAAAAGTTTTCACTGTTCTGATTGTGTAATACTTAAAATATTGTGACCGTTCTGTAACATTTAATATAGGTGATGAGGCAGCTTTGAAAATATCACCATCACTGAGATGTATAGTAAAATGCCTCTTGGTAAGACAGCCTTCCAAATACTGATGTCAGCAGTTTTGAAAATGTCACCAGCAATCTCGTTCCTGCGACGGAGCCCTCAATCTCGTTCCTGCGACGGATCCCTTTTGAACATATGGGCAAATTGTGGATGCTTTGATCATCAGGATCTCTGTGTATTACTAGCCGCTTTGGATGATAAAGGGCTATTTCCAAAAATGCTTAGTTAAAAACTATTGCTGAAAGGAACATTAAACAATAGGGTCTAGATTACAAGTGGCTCCCTAATGTTTACATTAAAGTGATATTAGAATATCACAAGTGAGTTTATTTGCATGCTTATTACAGTTGAAAGTAGATGCATTAGCTAGTGCAATCTAATTTAACCCTCGCAGGTTAGTATGATGAAGACCTTGTGTAACAGGATAAAATAAAAGTTGCACAAAACACAACATAAATACATTAAAATAAACTGTTACACTCAAATAAAGTCTTGCTTGCAAATTCTGGTTGGGGGCAGGAGAGGGTGTGAGGGAACGTAAGGGGTTGGGAACGGGTGTGACCGCTAGACTATGGCACACGTTTAGTTAGAGGGAGGGAGGAACAGGTTACATACATGTTGGGAAATAGATCTGGGAGGGGGTAGTGTATTGAGGGGGGGCAGCTAAACTGCAGAAAAAATTGGGTATTTCTATTTAAAATTAAATAAACTAATTTCTAGCAAACTGGGTACTGCCAGTACCCAAGAGGGCCAAATGCATGTAGAGGGGGAATGGTTAGAGAGATGTTTGGGGGGTTCAGGGAGGTTGGGAGGTAAGGGGGGATACTACCCTGCACAATATATATATATATATATATATATATATATATTAAAAATATATATATTTTTATACTGGCAGACTTTCTGCCAGTACTTAAGATGGGGTGACCTTTGGGGGGGGGGGGGGGGGGGGGTGAGGGAAGAGAGCTGTTTGAGAGGGGTCAGGGAGGGATCAGGGGATGGGATGAGTCAGGTGAGGGCTAATCTCTATACTAAAACTAAAATTAATCCTACAAGCTACCTAATTAGCCCCTTCTCTGCTGGGCATATTACAAGTGTGGTACACAGCAGTATTTAGCAGCCTTCTAATTACCAAAAAACAATACCAAAGCCATATATGTCTGCTATTTCTGAACAAAGGGGATACCAGAGAATCATTTACAACCATTTGTGCCATAGTTGCACAAGCTGTTTGTAAATAATTTCAGTGAGAAAAAGTTTTTGAAAAAGTTGACGATTTTTTTTTATTTGATCGCATTTGGCGGTGAAATGGTGGCATGAAATATGGGCCTAGATCAATACTTTGGGTTTTCTACTAAAAAAAAAAATATATATACATGTGATATCAGTGTTACAATGTAACTATCGCTAATTTTGGGGGGGAAAATGGTTTGGAAATAGCAAAGTGCTACTTGTACTTATTTCCCTATAACTTGCGAAAAAAGCAAAGAACATGTAAACATTGAGTATTTCTAAACTCAGGACAAAATTTTGAAACTATTTAGCATGGGAGTTTTTTGGTGATTGTAGATGCGTAAGAGATTTTGGGGGTCAAAATTAGAAGTGTGTTTTTTTCAATTCTTTCATCATATTTTAAACATTTTTTATAGTAAATTATATGATTTGATTAAAATAATGGTATCTTTAGAAATTCCATTTAATGGCAAGAAAAACGGTATATAACATGTGTGGGTACAGTAAATGAGTAAGAGGAAAATTACAGCTAAATATAAACACAGCAGAACTGTCCTTAACTGTGAGAAAATTGAAAAATGGTCTGGTCACTAAGGGGTTAATAATAAAATATTTTTCTGTGTGAAATTCAAATATGTAGAACATGCTTTGGGTTTTGTGCTTTAGGTCTATGGATTATTGAGATTTTTTAGTACATCTATAAAAATTAATTACATTAATTATTAATATTTTTCAATATTTTATATTTAATAAATACATAACGCATATTAAGATAACTCATGTTGGGTAAGCACACAAGAAGAATTAGTTTTCTCTTGTTGGGTTTATGTATTTTGAAAAATCGTAATAATTATTGTGAATAATTATTATAGATATACTAATATACTATACTGTAAAAAATGTATATATATATATATATATATATATATATATATATATATATATATATATATATATATATATACTGTATATATTTCAGTATCTTTAATAATGATATAAAAATATATAATTAAATTTTTCATACTTATAATTATTAATATTTTTTAAAATGTTATATTTTTTACATAACGTACCTTAAGATAACACATTAACGCACTAACCTTACACTGCGAAGCTCGTTATCCATGTTTATATTCCAATGTTCTTCACATAGAAAAAATAATAATTTTATAATGTATATGCATAATCTTTCTTAAGTGCACTCTCACTCTAAAACAAACATATATATATATATATATATATATATATATATATATATATATATATATGTATATATATATATACTGTATATATATATATATATATATATATATATATATATATATACTGTATATTTATTTAAAATTATAATAATGATTTCCTGTATGTGAAGAGCATTGGAATGTGAAATATTAAAAACTCCTGTAGAGTTAGTATGCGAGCGGTAAGTGTTAGTTTTTTTCTTATGCGCTCTCCATTGAAATCTATAGGGAGACAAAATTAGTGCAGTTGCGATATCCAAGGTCCGGAAGTTAGCATGCGCCAGGATTTGCTCACACACAACTGTTTTACTTTCAACTTCGAATACGCACACAAAGCCGCATGTGCAAAAAGATTACCTCTATCAGTGTTTACACACAAGCGCAAACGCTAAATATGGCTCCACTTTTGATCTATCCCTGATTAAATGCTAGATAGAATGATATATTTAAAGATTAGCTGAGAATATTATGCAAAATCAGATGCATTTTTTATATTATGTTAGTCTTTAGTTTCCATAAAGCTATAAGCACAGCAATTTTGTAACATAGGATTACTTTTCTGCAAAGTACAATAAGGTATAGTTATAAATGAGTCACTAAAGTGCAACCAATGACTGTGTGGAATAGAACAGTGTTAAGTCTGGAGTCTACACTACCACTTTTGTACGAATAGGAAAGCACATAATTTACAGAGTCAAAATGCATGAAAAGGGGACAGAATAAATAATGAAAATAAATGGTAAAGTTGTATTTTTAATACACATAATTCAACATTTTATAGTACAATCTCAAGTTTTTAATGTCCCTTTAACATCAACTGATGAAACTGTAGATGGTATGCACCTACGCATGCTAATTATGGGTCAGCAATATGGTGTTTTTGAATACATTTGCAAGTTGAAAGTAAATGCGAACGAGTTAGCGCAATCGCGATTTACGCTAGAATGATTACTGCGACCACGGAGCTGTGGTTAAATGTTTTGCAAAACTAAAAAGTGTCACAAAACACATCAAAAATACATTACACAACAGTTACACCCATAATTAAACATTTAATAAAATGTATGTTTGCCCACTGGCAAAAAAAAGGATCAGTCTATAATTGTAATGGTAGGTTTATTTGAACAGTGAGAGACAGAATAACAACAACAACAAAACAGAAAAACACTTTTTGAAAAAGTTATAAATTGATTTGCATTTTAATAAGTGAAATAAGTATTTGATCCCTTATCAATCAGCAAGATTTCTGGCTCCCAGGTGTCTTTTATACAAGTAGTGAGCTGAGATTAAGAGCACTCTCTTAAAGTGAGTGCTTCTAATCTCAGCTTGTTACCTCTATAAAAGACACTAGTCCAAAGAAGCAATCAATCAATCAGATTCCAAACTCTCCACCATGGCCAAGATCAAAGAGCTGCCCAAGGATGTCAGGGACAAGATTGTAGACCTACACAAGGCTGGAATGGGCTAAAAGACCATCGCCAAGCAGTTTAAAGAGAAGGTGACAACAGTTGGTGTGATTATTCGCAAATGGAAGAAACACAAAATAACTGTCAATCTCCCTCAGTCTCGTGGAGTTTCAATTATCATGAGAACGGTGAGGAATCAGCCCAGAATTACATGGGAGGATCTTTTCAATGATCTCAAGGCAGCTGGGACCATAGTCACCAAGAAAACAATTGGTAACACATTATGCCGTGATGGACCGAAATCCTGCAGCACCCGCAAGGTCCCCCTGCTCAAGAAAGCACATGTTCAGGACCGTCTGAAGCTTGCCAATGAACATATGAATGATTCAGAGGAGAACTGGGTGAAAGTGTTGTGGTCAGATGAGACCAAAATCGAGCTCTTTGACATAAACTCAACTTGCGTGTTTGGAGGAGGATGAATGCTGTACAGAAAGATATATATTATCTGCACTGTGAGGTATAAGCCCTCTTAGCCAGAGAGAAGCTTCCTCAAAGCTTCCCAGGGGTGTATTTGAAGGGATGGTTTTATGGTAAGGAGGGCGCTCGATAGCTAATACCGGATGGTAGAGAGGGGTATATGTAAATTCTAAATTGATCAGTATTGCTTAATCTCTAAGGAATAGCCAATAGAATGCAAGCTCAATCTGATTGGCTGATCCAATCAGCCAATCGGATTGAACTTGAATCTGATTGGCTGATTCAATCAGCCAATCAGATTTTTCCTACCTTAATTAATAATACCAGATTTTTCCTACCTTAATTAATAATACCTGAATCCTATCAGCCAATCGGAATTCGAGGGACGCCATCTTGGATGACGTCCCTTAAAGGAACCTTCATTCGTCGTCTAGTCGTCGGGAGAAGAGGATGTTCCGCGCCAGAGGTCTTGAAGATGGAGCCGCTCCTCATCGGATGGATGAAGATAGAAGATGCCGCTTGTATGAAGATGTTTGCCGGTCCGGATGTCCTCTTCTTGGCGGATAGGATGAAGACTTCGGAGCCTCTTCTGGACCTCTTCTTGCCGGATAGGAGGAAGACTTCGGAGCCTCTTCTGGACCTCTTCTTGCCGGATAGGATGAAGACTTCGGACCCTCTTCTGGACAGATCGGTGATACCCGGCGTGGTGAAGATAAGGTAGGGAGATCTTCAGGGGCTTAGTGTTAGGTTTTTTAAGGGGGGTTTGGGTTAGATTAGGGGTATGTGGGTGGTGGGTTGTAATGTTGGGGGGGGGTATTGTATGTTTTTTTACAGGCAAAAGAGCTGTTTTCTTTGGGGCATGCCCCGCAAAAGGCCCTTTTAAGGGCTGGTAAGTTAAAAGAGCTGTAAACTTTTTATTTTAGAATAGGGTAGGGCATTTTTTTATTTTGGGGGGCTTTGTTATTTTTTTAGGGGGCTTAGAGTAGGTGTAATTAGTTTAAAATTCTTGTAATCTTTTTTTATTTTTGTAATTTAGTGTTTGTTTTTGTAATTTAGTGTTTTTTTTTTGTAATTTAGTTTAGTTGATTTAATTGTAGATAATTTTAGGTAGTTTAATTAATTTATTGATAGTGTAGTGTTAGGTTTAATTGTAACTTAGGTTAGGATTTATTTTACAGGTAATTTTGTAATTATTTTAACTAGGTATCTATTAAATAGTTATTAACTATTTAATAGCTATTGTACCTAGTTAAAATAAATACAAACTTGCCTGTAAAATAAATATTAATCCTAAAATAGCTACAATATAATTATTATTTATATTGTAGCTATATTAGGGGTTATTTTACAGGTAAGTATTTAGCTTTAAATAGGATTAATTTATTTAATAAGATTTATTTTATTTTGTTTGATTTAAATTATATTTAATTTAGGGGGGTGTTAGTGTTAGGGTTAGACTTATCTTTAGAGGTTAATACATTTATTAGAGTAGCGGCGAGGTCCGGTCGGCAGATTAGGGGTTAATACTTGAAGTTAGGTGGCGGCGATGTTAGGGAGGGCAGATTAAGGGTTAATACTATTTATTATAGGGTTTGCGAGGCGGGAGTGAGGTGGTTTAGGGGTTAATACATTTATTATAGTGGCGGCGAGGTCCGGTCGGCAGATTAGGAGTTAATAAGTGTAGGTAGGTAGCGGCGACATTGGGAGGGGCAGATTAGGGGTTAATAAATATAATATAGGGGTCGGCGATGTTAGGGGCAGCAGATTAGGGGTACATAGGGATAATGCAGGTGGCGGCGGTGTGCGGTTGGCAGATTAGGGGTTAAACATTTTTATTAGAGTGCCGGCGATGTGGGGGACCTCGGTTTAGGGGTACATAGGTAGTTTATGGGTGTTAGTGTACTTTAGAGCACAGTAGTTAAGAGCTTTATGAACCGGCGTTAGCCCATAAAGCTCTTAACTCCTGACTTTTTTCTGCGGCTGGAGTTTTGTCGCTAGAGTTCTAACGCTCACTTCAGCCAAGACTCTAAATACCAGTGTTAGAAAGATCCCATTGAGAAGATAGGATACACAATTGGCGTAAGGGGATCTGCGGTATGAAAAAGTCACGGCTGGAAAGTGAGCGTTAGACCCTTACCTACAAGACTCTAAATACCAGCGGTCGGCCAAAACCAGCGTTAGGACCCCCTAACGTTGGTTTGGACGGCTAATGCAGAACTCTAAATCTAGGCGTTAGTTCAGAAAAAAATGTGAACAAATGTGCTTTTTGGTTTTGGCTGTTAGGAGCCTTGAGATCATCTGATATATCCTGAAAATGTTTCCTGAGGAGACCGCTGCTCCCTAACTGGTCCACTGCCTCTGAGGCTGCGGTCTGCAATCCGCCCGATCGTGTACGATAGGGTTGATTGACACCCCCTGTTAGCAGCCGACTTGCTGCAAATCTGCAGGGGGCGGCATTGCATAAGCAGTTCACCAGAACTGCTTGTGCAATGTTAAATGCCGACAGCCTATGCTGTTGGCATTCAGTGATGTCTGTCGGACACGATACACTACAGCATATCATGTCAGACAGACAATGATAAATCGGCTCCATGAATAGGATCTGCAAAGAGGAGTGGGACAAAATTCCTCCTAAGATGTGTGCAAACCTGGTGGCCAACTACAACAAACATGTGGAACAGTCCAATACATTTATTAGGAACATTTATTAGGGACACAGTGGATTTTTTTAGAGAAATTACACAGTTTACAAATGTTTACGGATACATTTATACTCTATTCCCTTGATTTTACTAGTCTTTATATGGCTATTACCCATGAGAGTGGGTTGGGAACTGTTAGATATGTGTTATACTCCTTTGGCCAGTACAATGAGGGACAGATACATTTTATTTTGCAGCTGTTGGAAATTGTATTGTATAACAATTACTTTCTCTTTGAAAATTCATTTTTTCCACAATTGCAGGGGACCACCATGGGTTCCAATGTCGCCCCCATGTATGCTAATATTTTTATGAATTCCTTTGAGGAAAAATTTGTTTTTGAAAATGAGTTGTTTCGTCAGTGTGGCGCCACTTGGTGGCGCTACATCGACAATATTTTTGGCATTTGGGTTGGCAAAATTGGAACCCTGGTTCTGTATGTAGATGAGCTAAACAGGTCCACTAATCACATTAAATTTAAGTTGATATGGTCTGAATATCAGTTGATATGGTCTGAATATAGGATAGATTTTTTAGATGCCTCTGTAATAAAATGAGGGGCCGGTTTTTGCACTGATATTTTTTGTAAGGAGACTGATCGTAATAGCCTCTTGAAATATGACAGTTCCCACCAACAGTCTCTCATTAAGTCTTTACCCAGAAGTCAGTTTCTTAGGGTGAGAAAAATTGTCTCAGATGAAAATATTGTTCCTTTGAGGTTGGAGGAAATGGAAAATAAATTTCTTGCAAGAGGCTACCCTCAGGATTTGATAAATTAAGTCATTGTTGATGTTAAGTCTATTCCCAGAAATAAATTAGTGGGGAAAAAGTGGCCAAGATAAGGGATATGAGAATAACCTTCATCTCTAATTTTTGTCGTGAAATTTATTTAATTACTAAAATAATACAGAAACATCTGTATTAATTAGGGGAGTGTATGTCAGATATAGAGGAATTTAAACAGCTACCAATGCAAGAATCTGAGGGATTCCCTTATTAGTGCCAATATAGGCTCCAATAAAACATTGAAACAAACTTTAATTTCTGACAAAAATTTAGAATGTTTTCCTTGCCTTGGCTGTTTAAACTGTGATTCTGTAATTAAGGGTCCACAATTCACTCATCCATTGACTGGACAAAAGTTTAACCATAATGCACATTATACATGCCTTACATCTTATGTTGTTTATCTTATTAAATACCCTTGTGGGCATGGTTACTTTGGAGAGACCACCAGATGCATCAAAGACCGCATAAGTGAACATAAGAGCAACATAAGGTATAAAGTTGTGACTGCCCCTGTGGCTGCCTATTTTTTAGAACTTGGTCATCAATTAATCAATTGCGCTTCCAGGTCATTGAGAAAGTTGATACTCCCAGTGTTAGGTATGAACACTCGCTCCTCAACCTACTTGCAATGAGGACAGAATGCACAGTCTAGGTACAAATAAACAGTGTGTTGCATCTCCCCAGGCTAGGCCTAGAGAATGTCATGCAAGTGCCCAGGGACTCAACACCCCCACCTCAGGGAAAAAATGGATACAACCAGAGAAAGGGGAAAGGGGATATGGAAGCGATCAACCTGGAAGGTCAGGTTGGAAGGGGTGAGGTGGGGTGTGGTCACAGAGGCTCACAACTTACAGTACTTCTTTACAATAATAACTTAATATTAATTAATCAGTAATAGTAGGAGAAGATCCAGGCTAGGACAAACACAATAGACATAAAGTTCACAAAAGTTCTGGCTGAATTTCTCTTTTGAGAACCAGTCGCTAAACCTCTTTGAGCAAAGGCTTGGAGAAACTATACTGTGAGCTACATAGGGCCTTTTGGGGATTGGAGATATATGGCAAAGATGGATGCTGGAAGGTGTCCCCGGCGGTCTCGTGCTTTGTGCAGGGATAAGGAATAAGTTGGACTATGTATGTCCAGTCATCAGACCAAGCTCCCGAGTTCCTTTAGCTGGTGTATAATTTTAATGTTCTCCTAGGCACTTAGTGAAAGGCACAGGGGTATGGAGCATTAGAGAGGGGCTTATATAGCCTTTGTGACCCTGCAACCCCACTGTCCAGAACAGAGTGCTTGCACCTGTAAGGCAGACCTCATTTAGAATACAGAGGCAGGTGAAGTGTGTGTGACTGGGGGCGTTAGAGGTGGAAAGGTGTATGGCATGTACAGTGCCCCCCTGCTGTGTGCTGTGCAGAAGGATTAAATCTCACCCAATTGTGGATGGAGTATCAGGGATGGCGGCTGCTCCAGCGGGTCCACCCGCAAAGAAGGGAACTCCCAGGCCAGTCACCGGAACAAAAGAAGAGGATCTCAGATGCCTGCTCCTCTCAGATCCCTGTGACAGATGCTGCATGTGTCTCAATGTCTCACTTCGGGTTGCAAGGCCAAGAAGGTGGCCGTTCGCACCACTCCTCTCCCAACTGACTGCCTCGATCTCCGCTGGTGGGTACACGCTGGGCAGTACCCAGCAGGAAAGGGCCTTCAATTACAGTCCTCATGTGTCAGCTCACCAGCTCAGGCTGCTTCCACTAGGTCTTGGTCAGCTATAGCTAGTAAGTGTATCGGCCCCACGTGGGTACAAATTCATCAACAGTTGCCTACTCACCTACGTCTGACTGTAGCCGTTCTTGTCTCACCACCACTTACTAATCTGCTCACAGCTGTCCCGGAGCGGAGCCCCAACCCTCTGGAACAGCAAGCAGTTGAGAGTGGGATAGGAGACTGCTGGAGGCTGGTGGGAAGTTTGGCGCTGAAGCACCTCCGGGTATGAAAGTAGCTCCTCAGAGCAGCAAGTTGTCGGTAGGGCCTAGCTGGATCAAAGAATGGCTCTGGATCAGCTTCCTCAGTAAATAATAAAAAGAAAAGAATGGATTTTGTAGAGAGAAAAGACCTTATTTTGATAAATATAAGTAGTCAGAGAGAGGAACTCTGCACTGAAGCATCTGCTCTGCACAGCGGTTGACTCTGCCCCCATCTTTGACTTTTTTATTTCAACTACAAGAAATGTCTGATCTCTGTGATTGCAACAAGGGTTTTGCCACCAAGTACTAAGTCATGTTTTGCAAAGGGGTCAAATACTTATTTCATTAAAATGCAAATCAATTTATAACTTTTTTGAAATGCGTTTTTTTCTGGATTGTTTGTTGTTATTCTATCTCACTGTTCAAATAAACCTACCATTAAAATTATAGACTGATCATTTAATTGTCAGTAATCAAACGTACAAAATAAGCAGGGGATTAAATCATTTTTTCCCTCACTGTATATACTGTATAAATAAATATGTCTTTATATGTGTACATATGTATTTATGTATTTGTATGTGTATATATGTATCTACAGACATATATACACATATAAAAAGAAAATACATATGTACATATATATATATATATATATATATAAGTGCATTGGAGCCCATGGCTGACAAGTTGATGAAAACATGTAAACGCATATTTATGCAATATTCATATTTAATACGTATTTACTGTAAATATTTCACATTTCAATGTTCTGCACATAGCAGAATATATTCTAAGTATTTATAAATAGATATTCCTTTATATATCTGTATATACAGTATCTATACTATAATCGCGTTTGTAACACGTCCTTTGTCTGCAAAAAATAATGTTGGCTGCGCATGCAACCAAAAGAATCCACATGAATGCAGCATAGACAAATGGTTATTTCAATAGCAGTCACATGACCGGAAAAAAGGTTGTTATACTGAAACTGTGTAAATTGAACCGTTGTAAACCAAGGGCCACCTGTATATCCTGCAGATCCTCATAAGAGTGAAATGCAACCTTGTCACTTCTAATTTCAAAATTTCTAATTGACAAGGAGGAACAAGCTGACCATAATTGATAAATAACAGAATGGATTAGTCTAGGAATATCAGGATTGCAAGGAGTATATGATTTTACAAAAATGACATATATGATTTCATAATATGACTGTGTGCCCAAACCAGAGATCCCCAATAAAATACTCAATTTACTCCATACTCTCTTAGCAAAAACACAATCTACTAAGAACTGCTCCATTGTTTTTATAATTGCAGCACAGGCAGGTCTAGGACAACTCTTATTGAATAAATGGTGCACATTCTTATGAACATAAAGTTTGCTATAAAAAGCTAGACACTTTGAGGGATACTTATCAAGCCGTCAACCGCAAATACGCTGGAATTCCGCAGCGTAATTGTGGCGAGCTTGATTCACCTTATTTATCAAAGCCTACAGACCGGCAAAAGTAGAAATTTGTGACGTAACATTTGATCCGCCGGTCTCAGTCCGACACAGATAGATGCTTACATCACTACAGATGTTCTGAATGCAAATTCGGCACTATCTGACTACTTTTGCTAGTTAACAAATATCTACCAGGTACGCTTGCCACTATTCCGGCCCAGAATGCCTGGTTTTCAATCCACCGTCCAATAAGCGGCGGATGCCATAGGAATCAATGGGAGTCTGAAAGCAGTGAGAGCTCATGTTCAATGTTGCCAGATATCCCATTGATTCCTATGGGAGAATAAAAGTTATGTTTACACCTAACACCCTAACATGTACCCCGAGTCTAAACACCCCTAATCTGCCACCCCCTACACCGCCGCCACCTACATTATACTTATTAACCCCTAATCTGCCACCCCGCCACCGCCGCCACCTACATTATACTTATTAACCTCTAATCTGCCGCCCCCTATACTGCTGCCACCTACATTATGTTATTAACCCATAATCTGCCGCCACCGCCGCCACCTACATTATACTTATTAACCCCTAATATTCCGCCCCTGACACCGCCGTCGCCTACATAAAGTTATTAACCCCTATCCCACCGCTCACGGAGCCCACCGCAACTAAATACAGGTATTAACCCCTAAACCCCTGGCCTCCCACATCACTAGCACTTACTAAACCTATTAACCCCTAAACCGCCAGCCCCCCACATTGCCATAAACTAAATTAAACTATTAACCCCTAAACCTAACAACCCACTAACTTAATATTAAATATTAACTCATCCCTATCTTATAATAAATTTCAACTTACCTTTAGATTTAAATTCAACTATATTAAACTAATAATGATTCTACCCTAACTATTATACTAAATTACATTAAACTATATTAAACTATTAATTAATCTACCCTAACTATTATATTAAAATTACATTAAACTATATAAAACAAATAATTAATCTACCATATTATACTAAATTACATTAAACTATATTAAACTATTAATTAATCTACCCTATTATACTAAAATTACATTAAAGGGATACTGTACCCAAATTTTTTCTTTTGTAATTCAGAAAGAGCATGCAATTTTAAGCAACTTTCTAATTTACTCCTATTATCAATTTTTCTTCGTTCTTTTGCTATCAATATTTGAAAAAGAAGGTATCTAAGCTTTTTTTGGTTTCAGTACTCTGGACAGCACTTTTTTATTGGTGGATGAATTTATCCACCATTCAGCAAGGACAACCCAGGTTGTTCACCAAAAATGGGCCGGCATCTAAACTTACATTCTTGCATTTCAAATAAAGATACCAACAGAATTAAGAAAATTTGATAATAGGAGTAATTAGAAAGTTTCTTAAAATTTAATTTTCAGTCTGAATCACGAAAGAAAATTTTTGGGTACAGTGTCCCTTTAAACTATATTAAACTAATAATTCATCTACCCTAACTATTATACTAAATTACATTAAACTATATTAAACCAATAATTAATCTACCCTAACTGTTATACTAAATTACATTAAACTATATTAAACTAATACTTAATCTACCCTAACTGTTATACTTAAATCACATTAAGCTACAAATTAAATTAACTATATTGTATATTTAAACACCTAACCCTACTTAAATAATTTAAATCTACACTAAAAAATTACTAAGTTACAAAAAACTAACAACTAAGTTACAAAAAATAACAAACACTAAGTTGGATCATTTTTTTTTTCATCACTCATTTGCATTAACATATTAATTTTATTTGGTTAGCTCCTTTCAGAGCGCTTGTCCCACTCTTTGCTTTCACCTTTTTTGTCTTTATTCTGAGATTATTTAGACTACACACGGACTGAAGCCTAACACCAAGTAGGAGGCACTCACACCTTTTTATGACATCATTTAAAGGAACCTTCATTCAGGAAGAAGACGTCGTTAGAAGAGGATGCTCCGCGTCGGATGTCTTGAAGATGGAGCCGGTCGGTCCGCTCCGGATGGATAAAGATAGAAGATATCATCTGGGTGAAGACTTCTGCGGGTTTGGATGAAGACTTCGGCCGCTTGGATGAAGACTTCTGCCAACTTGGATGAGGACTTCTCCCGGCTTCTTGGAGGATGGATGTCGGCTCTTCAAAACTGTAAGTGAATCTTCAGGGCTTAGTGTTAGGTTTTTTTTAAGGGTGTATTGGGCGGGTCTTAGTTTTAGATTAGGGCTTTGGGCTGCAATAGAGCTAAATGCCCTTTTATGGGCAATGCCCATCCAAATGCCCTTTTCAGGGCAATGGGAAGCTTAGGTTTTTTTAGTTAGGGTTTTATTTGGGGGGTTCATTGTGTGGGTGGTGGGTTTTACTGTTGGGGGGTTGTTTGTATTTTTTTTTATAGGTAAAAGAGCTGTGCCCCGCAAAAGGCCCTTTTAAGGGCTATTTGTAGTTTATTGTAGGCTAGGTTTTTTTATTTTGGGGGGGCTTTTATTATTTTCATAGGGCTCTTAGATTAGGTGTAATTAGTTTAAATCTTTGATAATTTATTTTTTATTTTGTGTAACTTATTGTTTATTTTTTTTTTGTAACTTAGTGTTTGTTATTTTTTGTAACTTAGTTGTTTGTTTTTTGTAACTTAGTAATTTTTTAGTGTAGATTTAAATTATTTGAGTAGGGTTAGGTGTTTAAATATATAATTTAGTTAATTTAATTTGTAGTTTAATGTAATTTAGTTTAATAGGGTAGATTAATTATTAGTTTAATATAGTTTAATGTAATTTAGTATAATAGGGTAGATTAATTATTAGTTTAATATAGTTTAATGTAATTTAGTATAATAGTTAGGGTAGGTTAATTAATAGTTTAATATAGTTTAATTTAAATCTAAAGGTAAGTTTTAATTCATTATAAGATAGGGATGAGTTAATATTTAATATATAGTTAGCGGGTTGTTAGGTTTAGGGTTAATAGGTTAATTTAGTTTATGGCAATGTGGGGGGCTGGCGGTTTAGGGGTTAATAATTTTTTATTTAGTTGCGTTGGTCTCCGTGAGCGGTGGGATAGGGGTTAATAACATAATGTAGCTGGTGGCGGTGTAGGGGGTGGCAGATTAGAAGTTAAGAACATAATGTAGGTGGTGGCGGGGTCCGGGAGTGGCGGTTTAGGGGTTAATAACTGTATTAGATTTGCGGTGGGCTCCGGGAGCGGCAGTTTAGGGGTTAATAACTTTATTTAGTTGCGGTGGGCTCCAGGAGCGGTGGTTTAGGGGTTAAACAGTTTAGTATAGTGGCAGTGTTTAGTGACAGTATACAAATAAAGCTGGGAAAAAGCTGAATAGCAGCGATATCGATGACTGTTTAGTTAACAACAGTCCGCTGCTCATCACCTCATACTTGGTGCGTGGCTTTTTGACAGCTTTTTTGTTAAATTTGGAGAATGTATTCAGCTCCGCGGCAGCGATGTTAGGCGATGCCAGGCGAGCGTATTGGTGCCGTCTAATGCAAGTAAGTTGACAGCTTGATAAGTAGGCCTCTTTGTATCTTTAACTTTAAGAGGTGTTCCTGGATTATTCAAATACATAAAGCCTCTGGAAGTTTTTGGGGTGTACAACCCTCACGTTTAAAAATATAAAAAGAAATTCCTTTCCAAAAGCAACTCATAACTTTTTCCTAGGCAAATTTATTATTTCCTTCATACCAATTTTTTAAATTTTTAATATTTTTTAAAGCATTAAAAATATAATTAATAATAAAAAATGTTTACAGGGAATTGTTTTCTGTGCAGCTCCTTCTAACCGTAGCCTAACCTTTGGAAAAACACATTTGTCTAATGGCTGTAATGGAATTAGATTTATTTTGTGGATTTCAACTGCAGACTTGTAGTAATAAGCATAAATTCCTACAGTTCCAGTTGTAGGTAAGAGGAGATAAGTATAGTTCTTGGAGGCTATTTGCTAACAAGGAATCTTGCTTACAGACATTGAGGATCTGGTGAGTGTTGTTGTAGTTACCATTTAACAAAAGGTATTTTATGTGATCACTTGGCTGTTACAATGTAACCGAGAATGCCCCAGTGGTGGTTTATGGTATTACTAACCAATGATTAGACACAGCGATTCAGCTTGAATGATTCATTCACAGAACTTAGGAATGCCACAATATAACAGTAAAGTATACAAGTGTAGTCTATTTTAACAAGTTCTGTTACCTTGATCGGCTGAAGCCTGGAAACTCTGCCCAGTTGAAGTCAGGTGATCAAAGATTATAAGAATTATAAGAATTCAGTATCATCCCTATGTATCAAAGACAGCCAGTTGCTATGGCTAAAGTTCGGAGCTCTTGCTTGTCTGATGTCAAGTGATTGTGATGAGTGTTGCCTGTTCATAATGAATGGAGTCCGGCAAAGGCTTTATGCAGAATAGTAAGTGAGTAAGGAAGCAGGAATGCAATATGATTCAATAGAGTTAAGGTAAAGAACTGCAGTTAAATACTTTTTGAGAGAATCCTTACAGGGAGTAACCAAGGACCCATTTGATGCAGGTAAATCTCTGTAGTCCATTAAAAAGGCTAAATTAGTTTAAAGTTATTTTAGGCAGCAATACTCAGGTTCCCCTTTCCCAGATTCTGATCGGCTTAGCAGAGAGTGATGAGAAGTAGTGAGAAGCCTGTCATTTCAGTCAGTAGGAAACAGGTGCCTCTAGGACAGAGGAAGGTACATAAGTTAGCTTTGTAAGACTGGAATCTCAGTAATGAGAAACACAGGAAACAATCCACACATTAATTGATGATATCAAGCACCTGAGTATAGGAGGTTTAGGTTTTTATAGAATTAAAATGGCAAAGGGACTCCCTTGATTTAAAGAGAGAGTGAACTGGAAGCAGAAACATTATGAAAATTTGCCAAAGGACACTCACAAATTTGAACAGACCCTTTCAAAAGATGCATAAAATTAAATGACAAAAATATAAGGGACAACAAAAGCTCTGTGTTTACCATACGTAAACCTCTTTTTCTCCTATATAAGTAAGTTACGTTCCTTTTAAGAATATTGAGGCAATATGCCCAGAGAAGATGTAAAAAAACTCACTATAGAGCAATGCAACCATATTTTCCGGAGGAAAAAAAAACTTAAATAAATATAAATTGGAAGCAAAAGGTCTTAATAATGTGCACCTTTTTTAAGAAGACATTTTCCATTACTTCCATCTACTAACTTTCTCAGCACAAACCCTAAGCTTCTTCTCTGAGTTAAATTGAGTTGAATTTGTACCTTTAAAGGTAATACCAAGTATATTTAAAGGGCCACTAAACCCAAAATCTTTCTTTCATGATTCAGATAGAACATGCAAATTTAAACAACATTACAATTTACTTCTATTATTTATTTTGCTTCATTTTTGAGATATCCTTATTTGAAGAAAAAGCAATGCACATGGGTGAGCCAATCACATGAGACTTCTATGTGCAGCAACCAATCAGCAGCTACTGAGCATATCTAGATATGCTTTTCAGCAAAGAATATCAAGAGAATAAAACAAATTAGATAATAGAAGTAAATTAGAAAGATGTTTAAAAATGCATTCTCTTTCTAAATCATGAAAGAAAAAATGGGGGTATCATGGCCCTTTAAGCTGACTTTGTCTTCATTAACCTCAGGAGGTGGAGGGAATTTGGATTCTAAAAAACTTATTCAAAGCATTTTACATTGATGTATGGTCACATTTTTTTGATGCTCTAGCAAAAACCTGCAAACTGTTCAGATGAAACAATTATAGTTACATCATCAACATAAGCAACATACTTTACACATGTAGTTTGCCCCATTGCCTCCACATGTGCTATATTATGGTCATCTTGAATGCAATGTTAAAAAGGGTCAATTATTTATTTTTATTTATTTATAAAATATTTCACCAGGAAGGATACATTGAGATTTCTCTCGTTTTCAAGTATGTCCTGTTTCAAGTATGTCAATTGATAAAAAATACATAAATAATGGACTCAAAAGATACCCATGACGTACAAATGCTTTAATCTTAAAAGGTTTTCCTAAGACATTCATATTTCAGTGGCACACCTGTAGTCTTGGAATACATTAGCTGCAACCAAGAAATACATCTCAAAGGGATACCATATTTCCCTAACACAGAGTAAAGATAATTATAGTTATCTTTATCAAATTCTTTTTTTTGGTCAAGGCTTAAAACTCATCCTGTAAAATCTCAATTGTCTGCACTCTGAAAAATCTCTCATTGCTGGGGACTAATTATCTTCCCCATTATCCCCCCCCCCTCCCAAGAATCAATGACAACATTTTATAATCAAAATTAAGGAGAGCTATGGGACACCAATTCCTAATATCAGTACATTCTACTTTCTTAAAAAGCAGTCAGAAGAGATTTATACTGGGAAGAAAAAAGGCCTCTCCCCTCTATAGCTTTATTATAAAATTTAGTAAGAATTGGACTTAACACAATAGTATTTTTTTTTATAAAACTCTGCAGTTAAGCCATCAGAACCTAGTTATTTATTGTTATTTAAAGAAGTAATAGCCAAGACTACTTCAGTTTTGAAAATAACTGCTGGGAAAGATTGTATTTTCCTGCACACCTGAAAAAAGTTTCTGTAATTTATTCCTAGATGCCAAATAATGAATATATTGGGCACTACAAACCTCCTTAGCATTCTTTTGAAAAAAGGAACATATTTAGGTATTTCCAGCAGTCTACCCAGCCTTTATACATTTTACCCATATAATTTGTCTCCATTCATTTAGAATTTAATTCCCAACAGCCACGAACATGAATTATAGACTCTAAGACTAAAAGTAACAGCCACTATAGAGTCATCAGAATAAAAAACAACTGCAAATAAATTCTAGACATGTGCAATTCGTTTCGTCCAAATTTAGTTTTCAGCTGAATATTGGCTGATTCAGAGATTCAGATGAATCGGAATTTCCGAATTGGCACTATAACTAAAATTCCAAAAACTAATAAATCAGTTTCTGAATTTTGGATTCGAACAGCCAATAGGATTTAAGCAGCTCTCATCCTATTGGCTGATTTGAATTTTTCAGCCAATAGGAATGCAAGGGTACCCCAATATAAAAGGGGTACCTTGCATTCAATCCTTAGTGTGCAGCGGACGATCGCATGAAGAGAACCTCCACGTCGGACCGATGGACCTCTGCCTGAACCTCTGCACATCCACCGACCGTTCTGCCTCTGCTGGGATGAAGATAGAAGATGCCAGTCCCACGATGGATACAGTTGGAGCCGCCTGGATGAAGATGCTTCTCCGCTGGGATGAAGATCTTTCGCCGGACTTCAGGAACAGTGAGTACTGATTTTGCGGTTAGTGTTAGTTTATTTTGTTTTTTTGGGGTGTTTTTTTTTTAGATTAGGACTTTTTTATTTTTAATGGGCTGTAAAATAGTTGCATGCCCTTTTAAGGGCAATGCACATACAAATGCCCTTTTGGGGGCAATGGGTAGATTAGGGTTTTTTAGATAGTTTTTTTATTTTGGCAGTTTGGGGGGATGGGGGGTTTGTAATGTTAGGGGGTATTTGTTAAAAAATTTGGGCAAAGAGCTGTTAACGTTAAGGCAATGCCCTACAAAAGGTCCTGTTGGTAGTTTATTATAGATTAGTATTTTTTATTTTGGGGTGTTTTTTTTTTAAAACTGGGGTATTAGAATAGGAATAATTTTTATTATTTTGGATCATTTTGTTTGTTATTTTTTGTAATGGTAGTTTTTTTGGGTGTTTTTTTTTTGCAATTAAGGCTTTTTTATTTTTAATGGGCTGTAAAAGAACTGAACGCCCTTTTTAGGGCAATGCCCATACAAATACCCTTTTCGGGGGAATGGATTGATTGGGGGGATGGAGGGTTGTAATGTTAGGGGGTATTTGTTTTAATTTATTGGCAAAAGACCTGTTAACTTTAGGGCAATGCCATACAAAAGGCCCTAAGGGCTATTGGTAGTTTATTATAGATTAGGGTTTTTTTTATTTTGGGGTGGGTTTTCTTTTTAAACGGGGTATTAGAATAGGAATCATTTTTATTATTTTGGATAATTTTGATTTCCTATTTTTGTAATGGTAGTTTTTTTTATTTTTTGTAATTTTAGTGTTTATTATTTTTAGTAATGTGAGGTTTTATTATTTTTAGTAATGTTAAGTTTTTTATTTTTGGTATTATTAGATTTTTTAAACAAGTATTGTTAGTTTTTTTTTTAGTTTAAGCTTAGGTTTTGTTTTATTTCACAGGTAAGTTTGAATTTATTTTTAAATAGGTAGTTAATAATTGTAACTTTACTTTAGGTCTATTTTAATTATTTTAATATTGGGGGTGTTAGGTTTAGAGGTTAATAGTTTAATTTAGTTAGTTGCAATGTGGGGGGATGGCGGTTTAGAGGTTAATTATTTTATTTAGTGTTTGCAATGTGGAGGGATGGCGGGTTAGGGGTTAATTTGTTTATTTAGTTTTAGCGATGTGGGGGGGCGATGGTTTAGAGGTTAATAGGTTTAGTTAGTGTTGGCGATGTGGGGGGTGGCGGTTTAGGGGTTAATTGGTTTATTATAGTAGTAGCAATATGGGGGGGGCAGCTGTTTAGAGGTTAATAGGTTTAGTTAGTGTTGGTGATGAGGGGGGTGGCGGTTTAGGGGTTATTATATTTAGTTAGTGTTGGAGATGTGGGGGGTGGCGGTTTAGGGGATAATAGCTTAATTTTGTGATGGCTATGTCGGGGAACGGCGGTTTAAGAGGTTAATAGGTTTAGTTAGTGTTGGCGATGTGGGGGGGGCGTCGGTTTAGGGGTTAATAGGTTTAGTTAGTATTGGCGATGTGGGGGCGGCCGTTTAGGGGTTAATAGCTTTATCTAGTGTCGGTGATGTCGGGGAATGGCGGTTTAGGTCATTTTATTTTGGCAAATTAGTTAGTTATGTTAAGTTAAATCATTTTTTCAGATCCGTACGTTATTTCGGATTAATTCTTTATTCATGTTCATTATTCTTTTGTAAACTTTAGAATAGAATAATGAATATGAATAAAGAATTGATCCAAAATAACGAACGGATCCGAAATAACGAATGGATCCGAAAAAACGATTTAACTTAACATAACTAATTTGATGAAACTAAAATATTTTTTTAACTTAACTAATTTCCCGAAACAAAATTATTTATTTAACTAATGAAAATGAAACAAAACAAAAACTGTGTTCATACACATCTTTTAGCCCTGCCTGCTTGGACATATAATTATTGAAATTAGAATAATATTAAAGTTTATCACATTTCCTCCTAGCTTGGCTAAAAGTGGTACAGATAAAATCACCTGCAATTGCAAATATAACTATTTTTTAAGTATGCAGAAAAGGTTGAACATTTGTAAAAAGCTCCTTTCTTTCAAGCTTTGTTTGCTGACTATGGACCAGATTACAAGTGGAGCACAAAATTGCAGTGCGCAAAAACAATATTTGCACTCCACTCGTCATACCAAAGCATACTTCTTGAGAGCGTGCTTCCATAGGCTCCAATTGAAGCCTCGTTCTCATGCAGTGACACACAGCATGAGAACTAGCGCAGTGAATGGGGGTAAGTCCTGCAGCGATGAGCAGCAGATTGTAAATATATATGTATATGAATATATACATATATATTTATGTGTTTATATGTGTATATATACATATAAACACGTAAATATATATGTATATAAGCATATACATATATATATATATATATATATATATATATATATATATATATATACACACATACATATTTACAGGGAACACACAGTTCCCAATAGAGCACAATGTAAAAGCACTTTTCAGTGCCATTTTTTTCTTACGCCCCACAACTACCAACTTTAGCCCCCGAAAAATGCTTAGTGCAGTTGTTTTGTATTCAATTAGACATGATACTTTTTTAAATAAAAAACTAAAATATACTTTATTTGGGGGCAATTGGGGCACTTTTGGAAAATTAACCAGAGATCTGATCTCTGGTTAATTTTCTGAGCACTAACTGCTATTTGTAAGCTCACAGTAGTAATAACCAGCCACTTGTAATGACTGGTTATTTATTGCTCGCCTGTAAATGGGCGAATTTGCCGTTTATGGTAGAGTGATAAATTAGCACTCCCCTTGTAATTTAGTCCTATATTTATTAATCAAGCAGTACTCATGATTGCTTATGCATACATCTAACAATAAACATCTTTCTGGCATTATATACAGAACCTGATAACAAAATACATTATAACCTTTAAACAACACTGCCACATTCCCACATTTGTCAGTATTAAAGGGCCAAAATGATGGACCCCATATAGCCAGTCTTTCCTGCAATACTAGTCAATCTAGTCATTTGCAGGAAAGTATATCCCTGGGAAAAGATATAAAAATAAATAAAAGCTTCTTTACGAGCCCGTTCAAACTTAATACTATAAAAATAAATTGTTCCCCCCCTAACACTGGCAGTGGTTGTGTGCTTGCAGATTTAAAATACATAATTGTCATCTAGATTTCTTCTTTGCTTTAGATTTTTTACCCCTTATAACAGATGAATATCTCTTATTTGAAGGAGGTACCATCTCCACATAAAAAGGGGGTTGGCTGGCCTCTGTACATTCCACTCTAAAATACTGCTCCGGATCCTATATCACAGTTCATCTCTATATCCTCTTCCTTAGGTTGGGGATAATAGAATTTAAAGAAATCACATATTCCTTCTCTTGTTCTAAATCACAATGTGACAATAGTGTGCCATATAAAGGCAGTGGAACATTCACTTGCTTCAATGTCTCTCTCATTCATGATGCTCCAACCTGTAATAAGGCTGTATCACTAATGGAATTTTCTTCTTCATGGTTCTAGTTATGCTCAGCCTCTGGACATTTAATATACAAATAACCAGGCTTATAGCACATATTGCAAACAATGGTGTTGATGCATTCATTTCTTGGATGACCAAATTCCTTAGAGTTACTGCATTTTATTTTATCCCAGGGTGAAGTAAAATTTCCTCTGGAACCACACTTAAAGCAACTTTTTGTCTGACTGTGATGATAGCATCTCCCTTTAACAAAAAAGCTTGACTTCAAACAAATAACCTCCATTCCAATAATCACCATTGTAGATGTTTTTAGGTCCACTAAGGACTTCACATTGGTGTTTCAGCCAGAAAATTATATCCTCTTCTGGAATGGATTCTTGATCAAATACAATGTTCACAGACACAGACTCCAGCCTGGTAACTGGACTTGCTTCAAAGTTCTTCCACTCAGGTGTGTATTTTACAATTTAATACTGCTGCCAGAAAGTCTCCAGATGAGCCGGTGCCTTAAAGCTGATATTATAATGTTCTGAATATAAAGCATGTATCAGAGCATAAACAACATCTGGATGAAATCCCAGTGAGTTCTTAATAAGCACCTGGCTCATATAATCCAGACCTCTGTCCATTATAGGTTAATCTGACTACATTCCTCCTCTTTAAAGCATGTTTCCCAGGTAAATTAGAAAAAGGACTTTAGGCCTCTCTAAACTTGATGTCTAAAAGTTGAAGGTTAGTCAGTAAAGGAATCAGTAGAATTTTAATTTGTAAAACTTGGCGCAAATCTCACAACTGATCCATGCAGTTTTGTGAGAGTCCCCACTGCTGACTGTTGCAAATCTGTAGCTTCTGGTTTATGCTGCAATACTGTACTTTGTTAGCTACAAGCTGCAGGAGTTTCTTGCACTCTGTAATTAGAATTGCTTACAGGCTGCATTGCATATTGAAAATTGTTTACAGCATTTTCCCCCATTACTCAAATCCATTGCCTCTTCATAATCCAAATTTGAGTCCTGTGCACAAGCAACATCCATGTCTGTATTACTTTGTTCTACTGCAGACTTCTCTGGGTGGGGAATCAGCACACTCAACCTCCATGTTTACAACAACTTAGGCCTAGTTACCATTGAGGTGGTAAAGTTTGGAAACTGTTGGTAAAAACCTCTATTTCCATTAAAGTCTATGGAGAATGTTTATGTTACCACCAGTTTCTAAACTTTACCACCTCAATGGAAAGTAGGCCACTGTCTGATTGTAGCACCTGCACATGGCTACAACGTTTGTTGCTTTGGTCAGATTCACTCAAGCAGGATTCATTTGGCCCCCATACTAGGCACTTACGTTCTGCTTAAATAAACACATGACACAAGAAGGTGGGGTTACAAAGGCCGCAGCTTGCTTTATTGAACACCATAAATAATATATCCATAACATTACCAAATAATCAGTTAAACATTTCCATAAAACCCCAGGGTACTTGTCCATCCACAACACGTGCTGATCCTACCACTGAGAAGGGCATGCCCCCTTGTATAAAATTCTAGTCTGCCAATCAAGCAGGAGGTACCAACAATCTACTCTGATCAAAATCACCACAAAATAGGAAAGCCCCCCGCCACTTCCAAGCTGTGACATACAGATCAAACCACATAGAAAAAAGGGGAGAGAAGGCAGAAGCTTCTCCTTGTGCGTCCTGGTCGCAATTTGATGCTCCCAGTCCTACCCCTGATCAGTACTAACTTGCAGAGTAAACAATTCATTAAAGCAGCTACAGCAGGACAGGTAAGAGCCACCTGTCGTAGAACAGGTCCTGCCATTCAGCTGTGCACAGGAAAGTGGCAGCTTCTCCTTGTATGTTCTGATCCTGAAATGCCACACTTCCGCTACCTTCCACCGCCTACCCTCATGAGGTAAAACCTACTGACCCCCATATGACCTCTTCACTTGGCCTCTATGGGGGTCACAGAACCCTTTCCTCAATGTTTTCTTCAGGGTTTCTCTTGACCCCCATACTAGGCACTTAAGTTCCGCTTAAATAAATGCATGACACAAGAAGGTGGGGTTACAAAGGCCGCAGCTTGCTTTATTGAACACCATAAATAATATATCCATAACATTACCAAATAATCAGTTAAAAATGTCCATAAAACCCCAGGGTGCTTGCCCATCCACAAAACATGCCAATCCTACCACTAAGAAGGGCACGCCCCCTTGTATAAAATTCTCCCCTGCCAATCAAACAGGATTTACAAACAATCCACTCTGAGAAAAACCACCACAAAATAGTCAAGTCCCCCCACCACAGCTCGACACCACATCGAGCACCAACACCAACGGCCTTTGTAACCCCACGATAAGGCGAAAGCTGCCCCCCAACAACCACTAGGTTACCTGCTACCGGAGGAAACAAATCATCGCAATCCACCCAACACACATTGGAACTTAACTTACCCAATTTAACCACCAAGCTGCGAGCCCCCTAAACCACTACTCCTATATAAAACAAATTCATTGCCAGACTCTAAATATTCAGTCTCATTTAAAACCAACCCCAAAACCCAACTCCAATTAAAAAAGATGAAAGGCCCCATGCAACTAAATTCCCAAAACAAAACACCAACACAAAATTCCACATCCAATCTACTACCACTGCCACTCAAAACAACACAAGTTTTTTTTAATCTATTTTTTTATATTTAGACTAAAACCACCTCAAAACCAAATTGCATAAGCACCAATCAACATGAATATGGAACTCATACATTTTATCGGACTAGTACAACCAACAAAGCCAGATTACCAAAGGCAACCCAAACGCCAATTGCCCACCGCTATTCAAACTACTCAGAACCCTACGTCCCTAGCAACAATCAAATATTCTACTCTACCCTTATAGGGCATCAAACCAGAAACTCTCAAGGACTAAACTGATTGTGAAACCACTTAGTTATTTTTTTTTTTTATATATATATAACATTTTTATTGAGGACATAATTTAAACATACAACCTTTCTCAGGTAAAGATAATAGCAAAATATCCACACTGAATATTATATGAAAGGTATAAAGACATACATAGGGTTCGTTACATGCAAACAACAAATGAGAACGTTGGTGTTTCCCTGTATGAAGGTCCTCGTTTTTACAGAGGTCACCTTGTGCATATATAATAAACTTTCAGAAGTACACAAACACGTAACATTAGTCTACAAAGGTGTAATCCTCAAGGTAACAAGCCAGTCAACTGAAGTGTTCTATTGGTATGGTTTCAGACATTATATTACAGTACTATATTATTATATTATATTGTATCGTATCGACTTCCATGAGCATGGGGGGTTCTCAGATCCCTCTCCGCTTGTTATCTGTTGGTTCGTAAATCAGATCCCTTTCCTCGGCTCATCCTTCTCCCAGTTAGTCTCATAAGGGGAAGTTCAGAAAGTACAGATGGGGCGTTGGGGTATCAGTTCAGGTTCGGGGCAGGCGCGGGGATGGAAGGAAAATTTGGGAATGGGGGGGTGAGGGAGCGGAGGAGGGTGGGTTTCTATTCAGCTCTCAATTCTGAAAGACTTAGGTAGAGGTCAACTGAGCTAACATGGTTTCCCAAGGTTCCCATATGAGGCAGTAATGGCTCAGTTGTCCCCGTTCCTTAGCCACATAATTTTCCATATTTTTAATGTAGTTCACGCATTCTGCCACACTCTGTAGTCTAGGAGGTTGGCTCTTTTTCCAATTTCTAGCTATAAGCAGTTTAGCAGAAATAAGGATACATATCAGAAGATTTTGCTTGACTTTGGGGAGCTTATCTATTCCTAGATGAAGTATGGCCAGGGCAGGCTGCAAGGTTGGTGTTAGTTCTATATCTTTACCGATTTTTTTCTATTTTCTGCCAATAATTCACCAATTTAGGGCAGGTCCACCAAACATGGATGGGGGACCCCGGCTCTCCACACTCCCTCCAGCATAGGGGTGAGTGTCCAGGGTAAAGTTTCTGCAGTTTTGTGGGTGTTAGGTGCCATCTGGTGATTATTTTGAAGTATAGTTTGTATAGGGTGACACATTGAGTCGTCTGTTTTGTTAGGCTAATGGCTTTGTACCAGACATCTGGTGCAAATGTTGACTGTAAGTCTCTCTCCCAAGCATCCATATGGGTTGTTTTTGGGATAGAGGTTTCTTCTATTAGACAGTGGTAATGGACAGAGAGGGGTCTAAGTTGCTGAAGGTTGGTTGCCCACCGTGTCTCCCAAGTGGTCAAGTCTCTCAACGATTCTTTCAAAAAGCCCCAGGACTTCATTAATGTGCGCAGTCTCAGTAAGTCAAATCAGAGTTTGGGCGTCAGGGTAGGAAGGTCTAGCATGTCCTGGTGTGATCTCAACTGGTCGTTACAGTAAAAGTCTTCTAGAGTGTTTATGCCTGTATTAGTCCAAGTGCTAAGGTGTGCGTTAGGCAGTCCCACCAGGAGACCTCTTATAGAATGTACCGGTGAGGGGTGTGGGGCCACTAGTTTATTGTGTCGCAATTTAAACCAGGCCTCCTGGCACACTTTCACTATGCTATTAGCAGCATGTACTTTAGTATGCCAATGTGGGGGTAACCAGAGTAAATCCTCCAAATAGATGTACCCTGGCAATGAAGCCTGCTCAAGGTCTCTCCGTCTTGTTGGAGGAAGATCCTTTCCCCATGCTGTAGCATGTGTTATCATTACCGCTTCATAGTACTTTCTAAGGTTGGGAAGACCAAGGCCTCCTTTCTCTACCGGCATTTGCAGGATGTGTGCAGCTACCCAGGGCCTTTTGTCATGCCAAATATTCGAGTTAAAAAGGGTCTGGAACTTCCTTATCAATGCATATGGAACTGGTATTGGAATACAGCGGAACAGGTAGGTGAGCTTTGGAAGAATCATCATCTTAAGAGCTGCTATTCTCCCCATCCAAGATATTTCACTATATCTCTTAGAATTTAGCTCAGAGGTGACTGTCACCAGCAGAGTTTCAAAGTTTTCCTTGATCACTGTTGATTTTATATGAGAAAGAAAGACTCCCAAGTGGCGGATGCCTTTGAGGGACCACTTAAAAGAGTAATTAAGCTGGATAGCTTCCTTTTCATTCTGCGGGACATTAATAGAATAGGCCTCTGTTTTGGTCACGTTTAATTTGTAATAAGAGATTTTGCCGAATTGTTTGAAAAGGGCCATCAGTAGGGGGAAGGAATCAACAGGATCTGAAAGAAAGATCGTAAGGTCGTCTGCAAAAAGTGCCAGATTCTGGAGGGTATCATGCATCTGTATTCCGTGAATTGCCTCTGACTCTCTAATGGCTATCGCTAGGACAAACAATAGGGGGGAAAGAGGGCATCCCTGCCTGGTTCCGTTGCTGATTGTTATTTTGGGTGAGCAGAATCCCATTCCCCTGACTACTGCTGTGGGGGCTGAGTATAATGCCTTAACTGCTGTGATAAAGAAATCTGGTATTCTGAACACTGATAGGGTCTGGAATAAGTAGTCCCACTTCACCCTGTCAAATGCCTTCTCGGCATCAAGTGACAGGGTGAGCACTGGAAGACCCATATCAGCAGCTTCTGAGAATATATTTAAGAGGCGCCGGGTATTATCTGTCCCTGTCTAAACTGGACGAACCCCACCTGATCTAGGTGTATAAGCGTCTGTAGATGTTTCCCAAGTCTGTTTGCCAGTACCTTAGCATAAATTTTAGCGTCTACATTAATGAGAGAAATAGGTCTATAGCTGGAGCACAATAGCGGGTCTTTGCCCTCTTTGTGGATTGTGGTAATGTTTGCTTCTAAGAATTCTGGCAGGAAACCGCCCTTAGTCGCTATGTCTTGGAATAGTCAGAGTAGTACCGGGGTTATAATCAGGCTGAGCATTCGATAAAACATTGCTGTAAAACCGTCTGGCCCAGGGGCTTTGTGGGGGGAGCGAGGCCGGCTATGGCTACCTTAATCTCTGTCAATGTGAATTGCTGATCTAACTCGGTCTTAGACTCTTCAGATAAAGTGGGTATAGGCAGTTTTTCTAGGAATCTGAGGATATCTCTGTGGTCAGAGCTACTAACCTCTCCTGTTGCTTCAATATTGTAAAGGGAGGAATAGTAAGTAGCAAATGCAGCACCTATTTCTTTGGGTGAGTATACTACTCCACTGCATGTTGCAATGTGGGGTATTCTTTTCTGCTGCGTGTGCTTGCGAAGCTTGTGAGCTAGGAGTTTGTCGGCTCTATTTCCTTTATAATAAAACAACTGTTTATGCAGATTCTCTTGAACTGAGAGTAAATCTCTCTTGGAGATTTCTTCCCTAATTATTCCTATTTGGTGAGCTATCTGGATACTGGGATTCGTTTTGTTCTTCTGCTCAAGGATACGGAGGTCTCCGTATAGTTTTGCTAGGGATTGGCCGCCCTTTTTATGGAGCTGCGCCGTTCTTTTAATAAAGTGTCCATGCAGGTATGCTTTAAGAGCCGCCCAGACAATGCTTATGTCAGTGGTGCCTGTGTCATTATGTGATAGAAACTCCTTCACAATCTCTTGGAGTGCTGGAATTTCTATATCTGACAGCCATTGTTCTGGGAGTCTCCATGGGGGTCTACAAGATAGGGATTAAATGTTTAATTAATAAAATCTAGGCATACCATGTCATGGTCGGACCACGTGCACGGTCTAATTTTGGGGTTGAGAAAGAAATCTAGGGACCAAGAATCACAAAAGATATAATCCAGTCTGGAGTATGAATTGTGTGCCTTTGAATGGTGCGTAAAATCTTTTTCTGAGGGCGCTAAGCACCTCCATGTATCATAAAGGTTATGTTGGTAAATGAGCTTCTGGAAAGCGTTGGAGGTGGATGAGACATTTCTGTCAGAGTGAGTCGTGAGTGTGGACTGTTTGTGTTTGGTGGGGTCCCAGACCATGTTGAAGTCAGACCCTATTATTAGGCGTCCCCTCTTGATCTGAGCTATGTGTGTTAAAAGCTTTCGGAGAAAGGGTAATTGCTTTTTTATTAGGTGAGTACAGTGATACCAAGGTAAACAGAGTGTCATTAAGTGAGCAAATAAGTATTAAAAATCTACCCTCACTGTCTCTTTCAATGTATTCTAGTCGGAAGAACAAATCCTTGCTTATTAAGATGGCAACACCTCTATTTTTGCCTTCAAGGTTAGAGGCAGCCTCACATATCGGGTAGTATCGGGAGATACCAGAGACCCGGGGCTCCCCCATCCAGTGTGTCTCCTGAAGAAACAGGATATGTACCTTATGTGTTAATATGTATCGCTGCAGTAGTTTCCTCTTAGTGGGAGATTTCAGACCTTGCGCATTTAACGTGGCTATGCGTATGGGGGCCATTATTAAAGAGGTGGAGAGGCTGCCTGGGTTACTAAGGGCCAGAGGATGGCCCAAGAGCAAGATGTGAGGGTATGGTCTGCAATGGGAGTTAGGAGTACATAATATGTCTTCAAACAAGAGGTACTATAGAGACCTCTATGACTGGTTAAAAGTGGTAAGTATACACTTTCGCAATGAGTGTTCCTTCCGGTTTATGCCAGAGGAACACAACTAAATTATTGGGGTAGGAGCTATGCGGAGATGGGTCTAAGACCCCGTCGACCTAATATGTAGGTCAAAATCCTGTAGTAAATAATATCATGTATATTGCCTATGTATACGTAATAAAACATTCAACGCTGTAATCCTAACAATATAAAACATTAATCTCAACAGGAGAAACATTAAACAGTACAAACCAATGCAACGGAGAATAATTGGAGGATGAACCGCTATTATTTCCTAACTAGGTATTGTGTGGTCAACAGTTCTTTACGTATAGCCCTATGTCTCGTACACTAGGGTTATCATGTACGTCCCCTCGTAGTTGGATTGGTCAGAGGAAGGGATTAGAAATATAATATAATATGGGTTTCTTTAATACTGACGTCAATCTAGGAGGGGTGATAAGCTCACCTTTAAAGATTGTAGAGCTGCGCGACTATCAGCCCTGCCTGATTTCCTATAATCGCTGTTAAATTTTCTTACTAATTAGTTTGGGCCGTACGTGTTGGAGCCATCTCGCTTCCTTCTAATTCAGTAGCTGTCGGTGGTGCAACTCAATAGTTAACATAATTCTAAAGGATGTGTGACCACTTAGTTATTTAATAAGTATTCTCTTATTACAAGCCCAAAAACTGCCACATGGGTTCTCTCAGCAATTGCAAAACATAAACAGAGCTGTGGGCTCCTAAAAAGGGGGAAGCAATACCCAACATTCTCCACCATCACCCCTGAAAGAGTATAAGCCAAGGCCTCACCAGCCATCGATATAGAGCATCAGCTCCCCTCACTAAATCCAAAAATAGAAAATCCAGGTCCCCATCACACCCCGAACCAAAACCACCTCTGGGCGACCATTAAAAGACTCCCATAACCCAACTAAACACCCAACCAACCCAACAGTTCCCAGCATATGCCCTTCAGTAGTTTCAGCTCCGTCCACCAATGCAACGAATAAAACTGACATGGTTGGTATCTTCCCACAAATCGACAAACATCCCATACACCAAAATTTCACTATAAATCACAATAGGATAATCATAGGGTTAGCATAGGCCCTCAATGAACCAAGGATCCAAAGACAAAATATGGGAAGAAACACACCTAAGACCAGAAAAACTTCTATCCATACAAACTACTCCAAACTCTGGAGTCAGCAGGACCCCCATGAGATTCTAACCTCACATAATCAACTGAATACTCCCAAGGAGCCGAAAACAACAATCCTGTCACAATCCTGACAATACACCATGAAAACTAGCACAACTACCAAATAACTGATCCATGTCATCAAACATCAAAACCCAGAAACCCACAAATGCTACCAAATTGTTACTACAACCTCCGGCTAATGCATATGGCCCAAAATGCCAACTACACCGAAATATGGTAAAGACCTGCTCCGTAAACCCAAGGTCCCCCCAAAGTGACCAACGCCCAAAATATCCAACCCACCCCCCAGAACCACACCACATTCCACCAAAGGGACACCTATTTAACCAAACTCAATCACCATCACATTGCAAATAATATAACAAGTTTTGTAACATACAACACATATATATACAGACGAACCATACATATATACCAATATATAAAAACATGCAAATCCCAATAAACATACCTCTCCACATAAATTCATAGATATATAGATATATAGATACACACATAAAACATGGCCTATCTAACAACATACACACATGATCATAAATCTACACCACATATCAAAACAAACGCACACCCATATGAATAAATCCTCAAACCGAACATTATTAAGAGCTAGTGGAAATGGGGGTGAAAAATTAAACTAAATTGGGATGGGTAAACAACAAATCCAAAAGAGAATATGAAAACCAAAGGCACAAAGGGGGATGAAATCAATCTATGGGCAAAATTATTATTATTATTATTATTTTAATACAATAGAAAAGAATGGAAGAGGGAGGAGGCTAAAAACCAACCTGACACCGAGCTAAGCCACCACCATCCATAGAGTGGCAATCACAGAAACACACAGGAAATACTGACAGCACATTTTACAACCAAACTACCTGTAGCCACACCAAGAAATCTCCAACGAACATAGGATGCAGACTAGTAGAACACACAAAATCAACATATATATGACAATATAAACTTACATCGCACTAAGATAAGCAAATATGACGCTACGCAACACCTAACCACTAACACAGCCACCTATGAAAATACTGCGCCCCTAGTTTTAGAGGGGAATATTAAACTTATAAAGGACCCCGCAGGGGCTAACCCTCTGCTACCCCAACTCCAACCCCTACCTTCTCATCCACCAGTTCCTCACCACCATCTGCAAAGTGGTGTTCAGAGGGGGCCCTTTACCTCCTCTAACCAACTACACATCTCCCATACCATCCTAGAAACACTTCAATAAGCTTCCATGTGGTAGCTGGGACTTTTACCTGGTCACCAGCCGTAACGCTCCCGGACAGCTGCCTGCGGTACCCATTTGCAATTACCCGCTCCTGAAATGTATCACCCAGGAAAGCTACCTGCCAACATTGCAACTGAAGTTAACTTTCACCCCGTTATCCTCTTGAACCAATTGAATGCCAACCACCAAATGACATGAGCAACCTCCTAGGTGGTAGCTGGGATCCATACCTGGCCACCAGCCGCGTTGCTCCTAAACATCCGTCAGTAGCTCCCCCCATGTTCCACTATCCTCTCCTGAACCCACACACCTTTGTTGCAATGGAAATCACTCCCCCATGGTCCTAACCTAAATCACTATCCACTTCCCCATGCTACCATGCCTATACCAGAGCCCTGGAACACTTATCCTCACCAGTCAAATCCCTGCCTCCCACTTGGGCCCTAACCTCACAAAATATACCCCAGCATGTCCCCAGCTCACATCCTAAAAAAATCTGTCATAACCAGCAAAGAAGAACAACCCCCCAGCAAAGCCACCCTCACCCCAACACTGTTTACTAGTGATGCAATATCTACAGAAGGGAATATTCAAAACTCTACTATTGAGCTTTTTTAACCTCTGGGAAAATTGTTACCATCATTTGTGAAACAGGAAGACTATTGTCAGGGAATAATTGCCAGAAAATGCTAATATAATTTGCTAAAGTACTTAAGCAGACATGATTAAAAACACTTGCGAACCGTGAAACAGACAAAATTAATCCCACACGACAGTGCCCAACTTACCCTTCCTAACCTACCTACTCTCACCCCTCTTGCTCCCTGTACCCAAACCGGACTGGACCCCCCCCCCCCCCACACTGACTAACTGCAGGCCTCAGAGAGAAAAACACTGGGTTGCTCTGACTAAAACCCCTGGCCTACCCCTGTTAAACTGCCACCTATAGCCTTCCGGCTTCCCTGTAACTATGGCCCTAACCTAACCAACCTCCCCTGAACCCAGCCACATCCTCTCCTCCTGAAACTATTGCCAAGCTCTTGCCTTCCTACCTACCGATCATCCATGTAACTCGGCCCGTGCCAATGGGCCCTTGCCCCACCCACTCCATGCCTGATTACTGCCAGAAAGCAGAAAATTCCTTGGGCCAGGCCTGCCTGTTACTGCTCCAGAAGATTCCGGGGAAGACATGTGATGGCACCCACACACTCCCCTCTATTCACCCCACCACCCACCTACCTCTGAGAGCCGTGCGCATCAGGTCCCGCCTCACAGGCCTCTAAGGCCCCACTTGCATCCCCACATCGGCCTTTACGCTCTAATTATCCGGGCCGACAGGCTCCCACTGTATACCCTGACAAGGTCCTGTACCTCCCGTAAACTTCAAGCTTTCCGTCTGCTCCAGACACCACCTCCACTGCCAGCAGCCCTCCAGCTATCTCCAGCCAGTCCCCTGCAACCACTTCACAGTAGCGGGCCTAACTCTGACCTACCTCATAGCGTACAGCTTACACCCTCTAAGCCAACCACTGTGATGCTGTTCCTGCAAAGCCACCACGAAGACATGTATGAGCCCTCTGCCATGCTACTGATCCAGGAAATAAGCCGTGCAAGGAGAAGCCAGAGCTTCTCCTTGCACATCCTGGTCACAATTCGATGCTCCCGGTCCTACCGCTGATCAGCACTAACTTGCCGAGAAAACAATTCCTGAAAGCAGCCACAGCAGGACAGGTAAGAGCCACCTGCCGTACAACAGGTACCGCCATTCAGCTGTGCACAGGAAAGCAGCAGCTTATCCTTGCACGTTCTGATCCTGAAATGCCACACTTCCGGTACCTTCCACCACCTACCCTCATGAGGCCCAACCTACTGACCCCCATATGACCCCTTCACTTGGCCTCCATGGGGGTCACAGAACCCTTTCCTCAATGTTTTCCTTCAGGGTTCCTCTTTCTTGTCTTTCCTCACTTAAACTCTTCCTTCTTTTTCAAGCTTCAAATTCCTTTTCCATTTACTGTGGGTAGCAGCAACTTTAAATTCTTTAAATCAGTTTTTGTTGCTTGCTCACTTTTTAAATCCTCATTAACCTTTCAGCAACTCAGAAGCTGACATATGCTGGTTTTTTTTTTGTTTGTTTGTTTTTTGCTTTTTCTTGCTCAATCCAAGACAAATATTCATTTTCATAGCTCATTCGTGACGATCCAAATCCGGAAGTAGGCTGCTGCTCGTGCCGTTTGATTCTTTTCGGAGCCAGATTTATTCTTGCGAGAGATCACCCCACTAGGATCTGGATTTGCACTTACCTAATTAGTAATGCAAAAAAAATGCAATTGTCTGAACTAGGTAGTGGAGAATTTGACCTCCAGCCTCTCTAGGGAGCATGAGATATGCACAATATTTTAAAGCTTAAAGGGACCAGAAACCCAGACATTTTCTTTCATGATTTAGGTAAAACACACAATTTTAAACAACTTTCCAGTTTACTCCTGTTATCAAATATTTTTCATTCTCTTGGTATTATTTGTTGAAGGAGCAGCAATGCACTGGTTTCTAACTGAACCCATGGGTGAGCCAATGACAATCAGTATATATATGCAGCTACCAACCAGCAACTAGAACCTAGGTTCTTTGCTGCTCCTGAGTTTACCAAAATAAACCTTTCAGCAAAAGGATAACAAGAGAAGGAATCAAATTAAATAATAGAAGTAAATTGAAAAGTTGTTTAAAACTGCACGCTCGGCAACCCTCTAAGGCCTACGGGCCTCCCGGATCCTGCTCGCCTGAGGGTACAACCATAAGAGACCTGGATAAGGCTGAAAACCTAGGAAGAGGGGTAAGCAAACCACACAATCTACTTAAGCTTTATATGTACCATCCTAGACCACTGACAGGTGGCGTTTAGGCCAGACCCTGAGAGGGAGTTACTGGACTCATTAATATATTGACTGGGCCTTTCCCACCACATGGCTGATTAGACCCCCATCCATTCAAACGGCTAATGGTTAGACAGTAAGGGGAAAGTTGACTCCTGCACTCCCCAACGGGGAATAGACTAATCACCCTATAGACTTTGTAATTACACAAGAGGCTTTTTTAGCTCCCGTTTGCTGTGTGTAACACATAAAGTTATCTCAATGTGCTGAAGCACCCACTAAGCCGGTCAGCTCCTTTTCACATTATCCCTGCAAGAAACATCATAACTACCTCCTAAGCCTAAGGAGGCAGAACTAGAGACTGCACTTTGGGACCCACATTAGGAGTGTTTTCAGGGACGGATAAGAAGTCGCCAGACTGAGGAACTGTACACGGTCAATTCCTAACAGATCATACACATCCTGCCTCACAAGTTTTATGTTCCACTCATAACTGTTGCAATGTATGCACCGTGAATGAAATGAGGTGAGGGTGAAGGGTATCAATCTGCTCATTTCTATCTTTTGCAGTATAGATCTAGATTCATGCTCTGATCTATGTCACAGTGTCAAAGAATGCCTATCAAAATCCCAACTGAAACACAAACAGATGAATAAAAGCTCTCCTACCCAAGGAGACTCTTTGAACACCAGCTTGACAGAAATGGCAGCACCTATCCCATCAGAAATTCAAAATAAAGAGCTGCTTTCTCAAATTAAATCTTTGTTCCAGGAAGAGCTTAAATTTGCTTTGTCGTATCTCCGACAGGATATTAAGGAAATTGGTACTCGCACTGCTGAACTGGAGGAAAAAACAGATGCAAAAGCAGAAGAAATACCTCAAATACAAAAATCTATCTCAGACCATGCAGAATATATAAATAAACTAGAGGATCAAATAGAGGACCTTGAGAATAGATCCCGCAGATCTAACTTACGTATTAGAAATCTACCAGAAACATACAAAAATCTGGACGAGACCATGACCTCTCTATTTCACCAACTGGTCCCAGATGTTGAACCAGATAAGCTCTTAATGGACAGAGTACACAGAGCTCTCACCAAACCCCAACAGTCCTCCACAAGAGACATTGTCCTCAAACTCCACTATTTCCATGTGAAGGAACTAATCCTCAAAGCGGCTAGACAACTGCCAACAATAAACTTTGAGGGCCACTCCATCCAAATTTATGCGGATGTAGCACCAATCACATTGCGGAAGAGAAGGGATCTCAAACCCATTACGCAAGCCCTCTCGAAGGCCCAAGTCAAGTACCGATGGCTTTTTCCTTTCAAATTGGCTTTTTCATATAGTAATGTCGCTTATGCTTGCTCGGACTTGGGTGAGGGACTATCGATTCTTAGAAGATTGGAGATCCCCTTCGATCCTCCCCAAACCCCCTTTAATAAAAACCCCCAGAAGAAACACATCCAAAAAGAGTGGACCCCAGTGGGCCAACCGAAGAAACATAGGAAAAATAAGACTGTCTCAAATATTCATTCAGAAGCTGAGTCCCCCTCTGAAGAAGAATCCTCCCCGACCTGACAAAACAAAAGGTCCAGAAGAATCTTACATCTTAAGTCTCTATAGCTTTGGTTTACTGAGAGTGGACCTGGGGCTATCAAGCCCTAACAACATAAAATAACCCATCTATTATAGGCAAAATGACTTGCAGGTCCAAGAACTTTGTATCAGTCAAGTTTGCACAACCTATTTTTTGCAGGCTTGGCTATATTTTGGCCTCACTCAGGGGTCGTTGTCGTTGAAGTTAATGATGTTAATACTGTTATTATAATTAATAATACTGTTATAGAGTGTTGTGAATGTCATGAATGTCACTAGAATCACTCATAAGTTTGTTTGCACTATTTCTCTCCCCCTTCCCTCCTTTCCCTCTCCTTCCCTTCAGCAGACTCAGACACATGCCACTCTGCCTAAGCATCATTTCTCATGCCCTCCATTTTTTCGCACATATCACACCAATTCATCCCTAATGACAATTCATCCCCTAATAAAACCCTCCCCTTTCCCCTACCCCTCTTCCCCTCCCTCTTACACTCTTATTAACGCTGCTTGTCATGACACAAGACATAAAACCTGTATTTTCAGCCACATCATACTACCACAGACATCCAACACTCACTCAACCCTTCCACCTTCCCCTATCCCCCACCAGTCCTCCCATAGGAAGGTTTGCCCTAGATGCTTGTAAAAGTGCCCTTCACCCGCCTCATTAAAATGTTCCTCCCTGACAAGGGAAACCATTGTAAAGTTTAAGTTTATTTTTGCTCATTATAATATGTGTTTTGTTCGTTTAGGCTTGTCATCAGATGATTTTGATCTCCTCAAATGTATTACCTCAATTGCAATTGTGCTTCCCCCATTCTGGGATGAAAATAGGTGTCTCCCCATGGTTTGGCTTTCAGGTAGGTCCCGGCTCTCTCAATGTGCAGGGTCATATCCAAAACCTTTAACAGCTTGCAGTCTTTCACTTATTTGCAAACTCTACATAGGGGTTCAGTCGATATTAAAACACCTTTAACCCCAATATGTCTGTAAAAATCCTCTCACATAATGTCAGAGGGCTTAATTCCGATATGAAAAGAAAGAAGGCTATCACTACATATAAATCATTACATGCTCACATAGTCCTATTACAAGAGACTCACTTTACCAGAGATTTCACTCCCAAGTATTGGGATAAAGTTTTCCCAATGAAATATCATGCAATAAGTGGGGAAAAAAATGCGGGGTCACCATTTTAATTCATTCCTCCCTAAACTTCAAAGAGGAAGAAATTATTAGAGATAGAGAGGGAATGCTTTTTACTTGTTAGAGGTTTAATTCAAAACACCCCGATCCTAATTGTTAATGTTTATGCCCCAAATGAGCGCCAGGGCCCCTTTATTACTAAACTAAGCAAACTAATGACCCAATGGAAAAAATATAAGATTATCATGGGGGGCGACTTTAACCTAACTCTAGACCAAGACCTGGACAGAACGACAACCAAATTTTCAAAAGTCAGACCCCCTAGCTCCACCATAAATATTCTAAAAGATTTTACCTTAGACCACAACCTGACAGACAGTTGGAGGTCTCTACATGACAAGATTAGGGACTATACCTATTTCTCCCCAATGCACCATACCCAGTCCAGACTAGATTACATTTTCCTTAGTCAAATCCTGGTCCCTCTACTAACAAGCGCTAAAATTAACAATTGCCCTTGGTCAGACCATTCTATAGTGGAAACCACTCTAGCGGGAATTATCAATCCTGCTAGGACCAAATCCTGGACCCTTAATGCCAACCTATTACAGGACGCTTTAGTCTCTCAGAAAATAAGGGAACACATTATAGATTTCATTAGACTAAATACAGATAGCACGCCTAATCCTATTTTTATCTGGGGAGCACTCAAAGCCTATGTAAGAGGCAACCTGATTACTGAATCCAGTCACAGAAATAGAATACATAAAGACAAACTGACACAACTACAAGCTAAGGCTAATGTGTTAAGTCCCAATTTACGGTTAATATCACTAGACAAAAGAGACAAGAACTGAGAACCATAAATGAAGAAATAAATAAATTATTAAACAAAGAAGCAGCTAGATCTATTAAACAGATCGATTCGCACTACTACATATATGGGAATAAGCCCGACAGAATGCTAGCTAACAAGATTAAGGAAATAACTAGATGTACTACAGTCCCCCAAATTCAACTATCAGATCATAAGAACACCAATGACCCCCTTCAAATTGTGAACACCTTTGCTGACTTTTATCACAATCTTTACAATCTCCCCACACATCAAGGTCTGGTCGACAGATCAGCGAAATTAGACACGTTTTTAGACGCAAACTCACTCCCAACAATCACAGAGGACGAAAAATCTAGACTAAATGCCCCGGTTTCTGAGATGGAGATAAAACACACCATTAAAAACTTAAAGACCTCCAAAACACCTGGCCCGGATGGTTATTCCGGAATTTTTTACAAACTATTTTCAGACGAACTAGCTCCCCTGTTAGCTCAGGTATTCAATTCCATAATGCAAAAAAAGGAAATTCCCAATGAGATGCTAATGGCTAGAATAGCAGTTATCCCAAAGCCGGGTAAAAATAAGCTTCATTGCCAGAATTATAGACCTATATCATTGATAAACCAAGATATGAAAATATTTACAAAAATTCTGGCAAACAGACTTAACCCTATTCTCGAGAGGCTGATCCACCCGGACCAGGTAGGTTTTATCAGAGGCAGGGAAGCCCCGGACAACACACGTAAAATAATTGACTTGATCAACTTTGCCAATGCTGAAAGGACGCCTTCTCTGTTCCTCTCTTTGGATGCAGAGAAGGCGTTTGACAGAATTAATTGGGAGTATATGTTTGCAGTGTTAGAGAAAACAGGTATCTCGGGTGCTTTTCTCGACGCCCTCACCACACTTTATTCTCACCCGTCAGCTTTTGTGAAACTGTCAGGATATCAATCCAAAACGATATCAATTAGGAACGGAACGAGACAAGGGTGCCCATTGTCTCCTTTATTATTTGCCCTTTGTATTGAACCACTAGCCATTCAAATTAGAAATGACCCTAATATCTCTGGTCTTCAAATAGGAGACAATGACTATAAGATTTCATTATTTGCGGATGATATCATACTATCGCTGACTAAACCCCTCCTTTCTCTCCCCCCCTTATACTCGATGCTCCAACAATATGGTATTTTATCTGGATATAAAATAAATAGGGATAAATGTGAAGCTCTTGGAATAAATCTGCCCCAACATACTAAAAAGCTATTGGAGATCAACTTCTCCTTCACTTGGGCCCATAGAAAGCTCAAGTATCTAGGTATCAATCTCACAACTGACATTTTTTCGCTATACCAAGCAAACTATCTTCAAATGTTCGCCCATATAAGAAATTTAATATCGAAATGGTTGAAACTTAAAATTTCCTTTTATGGCAGAATTATATCTACAAAAATGACCTTGCTACCGAAGCTCTTATATCTATTCCGGTCCCTACCAATCTCCATCCCCATAGCCGAGCTCAATGCACTTCAAAGAGATATTTGGCGCTTTGTCTGGCAGGGAAAGCGCCCTAGGATAAACAAAAAAATTAAGAGTACACACAGGAAGGATGGGGGGTTGGGCCTCCCACAATTGGTATCCTACTATTATTCAGCTCGGATGGCCCAAACCATACATTGGTTTAATAATATAAAACAACCCTTGTGGACACAGATAGAATCACAGATAGCTAACACTGACCAGATATATAGACTACTATGGTCTCCCAAAAAGAATAGCCACCCTTCACTAAATAAATACGTAGCACTGTCCCATACAATTTTCTTATGGAACAAACTGACTGCTAAATTTCCTTTGATACAGGACAAATCAAAATTAATACCTCTAGTATTACCACAAACCACAATAGATTCCCACACACAGACCAAATGGGCTAACAAAGGACTGTATAGAATTGCAGACGTTTATGTTGAGGGAGGTTTTCTTTCGTTTGAACAATACAGGGACATTGACCCAAATGACAAAAATATATGGTATCATTATCTACAGTTGAAATATAGAACTCATGCAGTAACTGAGCTTTCCAACTACCATTGAGTACAACTTTCGAATCTTTATGCCTAGCTAAAGAACCGGTGCATAGAACAATCTCTACACTATATCTTATTTTCAATAGCAAATCTAGAGAGGCCAAACCCCCGCATATTCTGAAATGGGAACAAGACCTTAATAGGACTTGGTCCTTGGAGACTTGGCTAACTAATCTAGACAGAGGTCTCTCCTTCTCACATAATGCTATGCTGAAAGAGAACTATCTCAAGGTAGCATTCAAATGGTATATATATCCGACTAGATTCGGTGGGTCAGAAGGACCCTCCCCGAATCTCTGCTACAGAGGATGTAATGAAAGGGGGACGTACATACATATGTGGTGGGAGTGTGAGAGAGCGAAAGAAATTTGGGAAAACACTTCAAAATTTCTTAGCGATCTTTTCCATAAACATATACAACTGACACCGGAACAGGCCCTATTACACTTTCCGATCTCTAATATTTTAAGACAACATCAAAAACTAGCCATGACCATTTGCACGGTGGTTAGAGTTTGCATAGCACAGTACTGGAAATCCACTCCACCAAACTTCACCTTCATTGCAAAAAAAATAATTCATCATTATGAAATGGCTAGCTTAGCTGCTGAGAATCTAAATACCAAAGATGAATTCATCATACAGTGGGAGCCATTCATTATGTACCACGAAGCTAGAATGCAAAGAAACATAGAGGCCCAATAATTTCAACCAATGCATTGTTGCACACTTCTGAGAGAGCCGGGGCCAACTGATCAACTGACCAGCCGACCAACTGATAACTGACGACTTTTCTCTGATACCATTTTATGGGTAGACCTTGATCTTGTTGATTCTGTTAATACTTAACATTTGCTAAAAATTTTCATATCCCTTTATGTAAACGAGGGGCTACCGTGTAGCACCGTTTAAAAGCGTATACAAACATATAAAAACGTATAAAATTGCATAAAATCATATAAAATGGTATAAAATGGTATATATTGGTATAAAATGCTATAAAACAGTCTCAACCCAATATGGGTAAGAGATAGACACCATTAAAATTCTGCTTATTGCTTACATTTCATCTAATTAATCTGATTGTACTTGCCGAAATTTGTTATGCATAACCTGTTATGAAAACTTAATAAAACTTTTTCAAAATAAAACTGCACGCTCTTTCTGAATCATGAAAGAAAAAAATTGTGTTTCATGTCCCTTTAAGCAAAGATTATAAATAACCAATGCATATTGCAAAATTACTTCAGTTTATTTGCTTACTTACTTTTTATATAATTAATTAATTAATTTAGAATTCAAATTTTATTTTAAAGTGTCATTATTTATTTTGTTTTTGTAATAGAGCCTTAAGTTCATTCTGGGGAATGCAAAACCCTCACCCTACTGCATGCTACACAATTATTTGTTGATATGTGCAGGAGTTAATTTATATTTGCCACTAACTGCCTACTGAAAAGGAGCTAAGATAAAAAAATTATTTTTCTATACGGTGGAAAGGGCATTTTATAAAATATTATTTTTATGCAGATCTTTTGCAATGAAGAGGAAAATGTTGTTGATTGTTTTTTAATAGCCATGGAAGGGACATGTAACCCAACATTTTCCTTTCATGATGCAGATAGAGAATACAATTTTAAACAACTTTCCAATTTACTACTATTATCTAATTTGCTTAGTTCTCTTGGTATCCTTTGTTAAAAAAACATACCTAGGTAGGCTCAGGTGCCAGGAGCTAGATGCTGATTGGTGGCTGCACATATATATGCCTCTTCTCATTGGCTCACCTAATGTGTTCAGCTAGCTCCCATTAGTGCATTTCTACTCCATCAACAAAGGATACCAAGAGAATGAAGCAAATCTGATCATAGAAATTAATAGGAAAGATGTTTAAAATTGTATGCTCTGTCTGAATCATTAAAGGGACATTGAATTACATTTTTTTTCTTTCATGATTCAGATAGAGTATGACATTTTAAGCAACTTTTTAGTTTACTCCTATTATCAAAATTTCTTTATTCTCTTGGTATCTTTATTTGAAATGCAAGAATGTAAGTTTAGATGCCAGCCCATTTTTGGTGAACAAACTGGGTTGTTCTTGCTGATTGGTGGATAAATTCATCCACCAATAAAAAAGTGCTGTCTAGAGGTCTGAACCAAAAAAAAAAGCTTAGATGCCTTGTTTTCAAATTAAGATAGCAAGAGAACAAAGAGAAATTGATACTAGGAGTAAATTAGAAAGTTGCTTAAAATTGCATGCTCTATCTGAATCACAAAAGAAAAAAATTGGGTTCAGTGTCCCTTTAAAGAAAAATGTGGGTGTCATGTCCCTTTAAGTAAAAAAAAAAAAGTGCCTACTATTACAAGTGAAATTATGCTATCCCTTTTAACCCTTTAAGGACACAGCTTTCAGTTTGCTCAATGGTTTTATGACGGAAAATATCCGTCATATGTCCTTAAGAGGTTAAGTAGTTTTGTTTCTGTGCTTTCATCCTCATCATTTCATCCTACATTTTGTGTCTGTTTTGCTTCTGAATCATAGTTCCCCCCTCTCTTTTGTTTTGTTTTTCGCAAATTAATCCAAGAGAGTCCAAACCTGCCAGAAGGCCATACTGAACTGAGCAGCTAGCAGTAAATGCTTGTTACGATTCTCAGGAATTACACACAGCTGGGAAAGCATTAAGACACAATTAGAGGTTATTACAAACAAACAGACAATGTAAACAAACCTATAACAGACACATATGTAAATAAAAATACAAAATGTAGAGGCCAAAATATCCAACCTGTTTGTGTTTTGAAGACTAGATTATTCTTGGAAGGTAGCAAAATGTTTTATTTCTATCAAACGGGGAAATTCAAACAGAAGAAAAAAAAAATAAGAATTTGAGACAAATACTGTAGCAAAATCTCAGTGGTGATTAATGGTGCTGAACACAAACAGCTGCTTCTAATAAGATGATTAGAGTATGTATTGAGGCTTTATTTGTGCTACTGTTTTCACACAGTTTTAGGCCAGATGGGGCAAGGGATTTTTCATACCTTCACACATTGCTGTGATAAACATTCACAAAGAAGACATCAGAGCTCTGTTTGCTATTCATAGTTTAATTGCAACATCCACTTTCTGTTAATGTTTTTTTCAGTATGAATGGGGAAAGTGTTTTTTTCTAGAATGTTTATCCAAGTTTGATTTACATTATCAAATAACAAACTAGAGGACTGTAGACAAAGCTTTCCCTTTAATTGTTGGCGCTCTACAAATATCTGATAATAATAATTGAACTGAGCTCACTTTAGCTTGTTGAGTGGCTATTAAAGAGGTAGTTGACACTAGACATGCCAATCTTAATATAGGAGGTATCCTATTGGTTAACAGATTGGAAATACATAATGATGGTTAACAATACTGCTTGAAGTACAAGAGAATGCAATAAATGTAATTTAACGTTTCTGGGAACAATTTATTAGTATTTGAACTGCCGTCACAATACAGTGACAATGAAATTGGTGTCTGTGATGGTGAATATTATTTTTATATAGTAATAGGAAATGAAGATGGTGAACAATACTTTATACACTGATATGAAATGGGTACTAAACATGTATGCAGCAGATCATTGTAATAATGATGTAGTGCATGTCAGTCAGATAAGTTAAAGAATATATTCCTATTTGAGAGGGACAGTCCCTGATTCTGAGCGCTGTCCCTCTGTCCTTCTGAGACAGTAATTTGTCCCTTTTTAAAGAATTTCCCTTAGCCCCACCCAAGAACCACCCAGTAGACCACCAGAAACACCCACAAACCCACCCACTTACCACCCATGATCTCTCCTCTCCCAACATTGCTCCACCCACAAAATGGTGACAGGTTCCTATCTACTTCCAGTGTCCCTCATTCTCAGCCACAAATGTTTAGAGGTATGATATATGATGCAATATAATGGCCTCCATTACATATGCAGCGTTGCCTGCAAAATCCTCCGCCGCCAGATTTAACGTGATTTTGGTATTACATATACGGCGTAGCATACAAGTTACGCGGGTATATTTCACCCTTCGGACATATTTTTTTTACCCATAGACTAACATGGAACAGCCGCGCAATTTGATATCCAATATACAGCGTAAGGACTTACGCGCGCAGAATTCAGAGAATCTACTCCATTCTTATCTCGCCACAAATTGCAGGCGCAGTAACCCTTGCACTGACTAAAAAAGCAACGTAACTCCCTAAAGGCCTAACAAACGCATGCGTAATCACATACATATCAGCCACAAATCTCAAACAGTTAAACCTCTTCTAAGCATTTATTATTCCTGCCCCTGAAAGTGTGTCAAACCAATCACAAACAGCACAACCTCTGACCTGCAGCCTTAAAACACTGATAAGGAATGATGAATGATAAGGAATATAATTACCTATCAGTAACACATCCTATCACCCCAGTGTTTTACCAGCTCCCGAAAATACATAAATCACTGCACAAACCCCCTGGAAGACCCATAATTTCGGGAATAGGGTCCATATCAAGTAATCTTTCCGAGTACATCGACATAAACCTTCAGAAATATGTCTCCAGCCTCCCATCGTATCTAAGAGACTCTACTCAACTCTTGAACAAACTGGAAGAGATACAGTGGGAGGATCATTTTATTATGGCGACATGCGATGTATCATCGTTATATACGAGCATCCCCCACGAAGGAGGGATTGAGGCAGTGGATTTTTTCCTCAGAAAAGACACAAACCTAATAGAAGCACAACGCACTTTTATCCTTGATGGTATAAGTTATATTTTATAACATAATTATTTTAACTACGGAAACCAATTTTATAAACAATTATGTGGTACGGCTATGGGGACCAGGTTCGCTCCGAGCTATGCGAATCTCTACATGGGCAAGTGGGAACAAGTATTTTGGGACACTTGCCCAGCCGGCGTGGACCTGGTCCTATATGTCAGATATATCAATGACATTTTCATAATTTGGAGAGGAACCGCTAACGATCTCCTTCATACGATTAATGTAATGAACATGAACACTATGAACTTAATCTTCACTCATGAACTCAGTAGAAATAAGATCAACTTTCTAGATCTGAAAATAGAGATCCACAATGGGCGTATTGAGACATCAACCTTCTTCAAGGAGGTTGATTGTAACAATTATATACATAATTTAAGCTGTCACCATACATTGTGGAAATCGAACATTCCTAAAGGCCAACTACTCCGAATAAGGAAAAACTGATCGAATCATGACAAGTGGCAGGAACAAGCTAAAGTTCTGAAGCAACGCTTCCTGGGCAGAGGATATGAAGAAGATACCTTAGATGGTAAGATTGATGAAGTTAGAATAGTGGACCGTAAAGACCTTATGAAATACAAAACCAAACACATCAGAAGAAACTCAGATGACAAGATAGACGTCCCAATGATCACTGAGTATTGTGAAAATAAGTATATTATAGAGAAAATAATCAAACGGCATTGGTCACTACTAAAAGAGGACAACATAATCGGTGGAAAAATCATTTCCCATACAAAATTTATATACAGTAAGACAAAGAATTTGAAGAATATGATAGCTCCTAGTATTCCGGGTCAAAAAAGGCACAACATGACAGATGTATTTGGTAAAGACATCAGAGGCTTCTTTCCGTGTCTGAGTTGCAAGGCATGTAAGAATGGTCTGAAAACCAATCACTTCTTTTCAAGTTCAAAAAAAGAGAAACATAACATCCATAACCTAATTAGATGTGGAGATAGAGGTGTTATCTATATAATTCAATGCTCCTGCAGTCTACAGTATATAGGGCAGACCTCTAGAATGCTAAGGGATAGAATTAGAGAACACATACTGTGTATAGAAAAAAAGAATATGGACACTGCACTCTATAGGCACTTTACACAGAAACATGGTGGGAATGTTAAAGATTTTAAGTTTTTTGGGATACAAAAAGTCAACAAAAATTGGAGAGGTGGGAACTACGAGCAAAAACTACTTTATTCAGAATCAAAATGGATATTCACGTTAGATAGCCTGTACCCTAAAAGGCTTAAAAACAAAGAAGCCTTATCACATCTCTTACAACTTAGAAGATAATCCGAGAGGATATATACTTTTTATTGATAAATTTTCTATTTTTTTTATTGAGAGTTTTAATGATATTTTTACTGATATTTTTAATGACACTTCCAATTGACATCTGATTTTAGATAAATTTATATACATTTTAGTTTTACCTGTAGATACACCCCTTGAAGAGGTCACACAGATGTATCCAACAGACAGCATCATAATACTGTTTTCACAAGCATATACACTGATAGAATTGTTATTCATTTTATAGTGAATTTTATCACGTATGATTATCACCCCAATGGTTTACAGTCTTGAAACCACAAAACAACTTTCAATTTATATATAGGTAGTTCCACTAACATACTTATTTATCCAATACTATGCTAAATGAGGATCCCGTTAGGACTCACTATTGAGTTTATTTACTCTCTTGAGATAAATCTAAGATTTGCAATCCCACAACCCTAGTAACCAGCATCACCTTACTTCATATTTTATTTCTACTCTGAATGATGATAGAATTTAAGATATTAGATACCAACCTCTCTTGATTTTTATCCTGATAATTAGTCCATATCTTTTCTCATTATTATTTCTTTTAAAGAAGTGTTATGTTTCTAGATCTTTTTATGCTTACTCCATTTTTTAGATATGTCTCCATATTATACTCAGTTTTTACAGTACAGTATGTACTTTATATATTTCATATTTTGTATTAATTTTTAGAGATTTGATACATTTGTTCTACATGAGTGCCTTCACACATATTTGTGTCTCTTGCATGAATATGTGTTTATAAGGATGTTCTATTTAGACCTTTTAGATAAGCTTTTAACCCCTATTATGTTTTTATCTTTACTTTTATGCATCAATTCTAAACTATTAATTGTATACAGTTAATTGCCTGTATTCAATCTATTTAAAAGTTTTTCTGCGCTTTGGTTAGCTTATTTTGTAAATCTTTTTATATATCCCCTGAGGATCCATATTATAGACCATATAACTCATATAGTGACCAATATATAGGGTTCTGAGAGGATATAAACTTAAAATCCTGATACCACCTATTGTGAAATTATACACAAATATCATCAGATTATGTAATATAATTTAACATCCTTCATGTTCAAATAACTGACACAACAAGAAGTTATTCATTACCATAAGATCGGTCGTTTTATTGCAAATAACATAGCCATTATTTATATTCACATATAACCTGCTAGTATGCATTATAATGTATATGCATAATTTGGTCCCCATTCACAATTATAAGTCTTGTACTAGTCCAGGTATTCTGATCGCCATGGGATCATTGTAAACATCCGGCGAAACTGAAACCGGAAGCCGGAAATGACTTCACTAAACCAAAACCGGAAGTGACGTGTGTTTAGAAAATCCGGTGGCAATAAAACTTTCCACAATTATATAAGGATTATGACACATCAGTAATATATATATATAAGTGAGGAGGGCAGATAGTTATTAGTAGAAGTTTAAAAGCCACTTTTCCAAACACTATTTGGTTTACTAACTAAGTAAAACAGTTTATTAATTCAAAGGTTGCCTATACCCACAATGCATTGGCATAGGGAGGGAATTTTTGGCGCCAAACACAGGCAATTGATTGGAGGAATACCCCTATAAATATTTTTATCACTCACCAGTTTATACAGTCTTGAAAAAGGCCTGTTATCAGGCCGAAACGCGTCAACATATAAATGGTGAGATAATTTCTGATACTCTAAGCAAGTATTCTTCATAGTGTTCTTAGTATTGTTTTTGTTTTTCACAGGTTTTTTATTGTATTTTTATGGGATTTTAAGTGAGGGATCACTCAGGAAATCCTTCCTGTTTAAACACCCTTCATTTTCACTGTATTTTGATCACAGGATTCACATCTAATTTTGTATTTTTCCAAATCTATCTATTTTTTCATTTTTGTCGTCAAATGTTTTCATATTGTTTCTTTTTTTCATTTTTTTCATTTTCATTTTTATTTTTAAAATGTTTTGCACATTTTTGTAACACTTCTGGATTCACATTGGATTTGGTTATCTATTTGGATTTTACATCACAAGGATTGTTTAGAGCATTGAACTTTCAGGACACAGCATTTCACACAATTGACTTTTTTATTGGATTCTTAAGTTATACACATTGTTTTGGACACTTTCACTGGACGGTTTCACATTTGGATATCTATTTATACTTTGTAAATTTTATATCTTTTGTCAACATTTACTTTGTTTATACTGTTTACACAGCTGTATCAGATACGACCATTCATTTTATTTGACACTACATATATCTTGTTCTTATCTATCCAGTTTTTAAACGTATACCATTGTGTTCATTGTTATGTTTTATGTATTCATGGATCCATAATAATCTATAATAGACTTTGTATTAACTATTAAATATATATTTTAGCAAAATAGTTTTAGCAAAATATTTTTATATACTTTTATATATACATTTTTAGTGTTCAGATTCACCTCTGCCATTGGCACTCACTCCATTACCCCCACTGTGATACTATCCCAAGGTTGACTAGGCACCCTTTTTGGAGAGAGCTGTAGGTGCATTAACTAGCACCAGACTCATGCACTCCTTTTCCTACACTGTTCACTCCTAGTAAGTAGGTCCGGCAGCAGTATCTCTATATTTATTTTTTTACTACATTATATTTTTTTTACTACATTATATATATTTTTATATATATTTTTACTATATTTTTTTACTACATTGCATTTTATCCTTACTTCATTGTATTTTATTTATATGATCTACATTTCCTTTTGTATACATTTTTAATCTTAAACATACATTAGAGAAAAAAAAATTCTCACTCCAGACATATCTATCTTCACTCCATATACTGTACATTACATTAATCATGGAAGATCTACTATCATTAAGGAGAGACATTAACTTAGATATCTCCACAAGTATGACAAACTCCCAGCAAGATGACCCAGACAGTCTAGACATTATGTCCATTTTCAAAAGTCTAGAAAGATCACTTGTTTCTGAGGTCAAATATAAAGCTGAAATCTCTTTTTTACGTAAAAGTCTAGATCTAGACCTAATTCCAAAGGGGCTTAGAATTAATAAAGACTGTACATTCCAAACAGATGACTTGACCTTTACAGATAAATGGATTAGCATTCTCTTAGAGACCTCTAGGCAACTCATGAAATTGATTATTGAATATAGAACATCAATCATCAACAAATTAGACCTAGAGTTTAAGGATGATGAAACAATGTTGAACAACATTGATGTGACAAAAATAGAACATAAAGAAATGTTAGAAAGAAAGGAAAACATGATCCGAAGGGTCACAAGGGTAAGGGAAGATATTATCCAGACAAAAACTAAGAAGCTAAATAGAGAATTAGAAAGCCATAAGAACGCTACCCAAGAGGCACAACAAGAAAACCAACTACCCACTATAAGCTCTTTAGAACCAGATACCCAGGTCTCGCATGTTGCCAGTCCTCGGAATGCTAAGGGAGGAGATAACTGGACAGAGGTACGCCATAATAGGAGATATAATAATCAACATAGAAATATGAACCGGAATCAATATGGAGGCTATTACCACTACAATCAACCACAAAGAAGAGTCCCATTTCAACGAGGCCCATATAGAGGAAACAACTTTAGAAACAATAGTGAGTGGAACAACACATATGCGAGAACTCCAAGGAACTATGGCAAAGACAATTATGGATACCACAACCAAAGGAGAGACAATGATGGTTTCTACCAAAACTATGAGGTTAGGCCATATGAATCAATCAATAGGGGGAACTGCACAAAAAGTTCAATCGGTATATCAATGTGAACAAAGTTCAAAACTTGAATATCATATGCATAATGTGAAACAGTCCATATCCAGAAAGTAGGGCACATATGTTAATCTCAAACAGTATAAAAAGAGTCTGTCTTACTGCGTCCAGTCCACGGGTGCAATCAAATGGCGGTACCTTGCATTCAGACCGTAGTCCATGTCGATATTCCCTTCCGGAAACCTCCTCAGATCTTGCGGTATCCAGGGTCTCCAAGCCTCCGTGAATCGGCTAGGTACGTAATGATCACACCCTCCTCAGACGCGTGCAGTGCTCTCTATTGGTCGCAATTGCCGTGACATACTTACCCTGCTTAGTGTCGGACCAATCTGGTGTGAAGATGGGAGGAGACACTCAAGCCTGTTGGTGTCTGCGTCCGTGCTCACTCAGGGGGAATCTTCAATGCATTCAGCAAATAACAAGTCAGGAGCACCGGTAGATGAAATAGTAGCTTTTTATTCCTGCATAAATAGCTACAACGTAAAACTTCAAATACGGTTTGCTGACACTGTGTGACACTCTGTCAGCATAAGTCAAGACTTGACAGCGGCTGGTTGGTCAAATTGGAGAAAAGGTGAAAAAGAGCTGACATGTTTCGGCTTCACAGCCGTACTCTAGCCTGATTAGATCATAAAAAGCTACTATTTCATCTACCGGTGCTCCTGACTTGTTATTTGCTGTTAGGCCATACGACTCTTACAGAGACCACAGATCACATAAGAGCTACAATTCTGAATCCCATTATGATAATCATAACTACTCAGGATATGCTTATGATTAACCGAGGACTCCTAATAGAAGACAGACTTATGGGAGGAAAATATCCTTCTCCGATGATGTGGAAGATATGCCGAGACATGGGCGCAGAGACTATTATCACAGGATGCCACCACAACAAGATAATGTATATACAGACCCCTATTACAGATCCACTCGGAGAGAGGAACATCACACTAATGCCAATAGATCCTCTCATAGCCAACAGGACTATCAACAAACCTACGAAAGGAGACAACATCATCCGACTTCTACATCACAGCAAATCTCCAAAAATCACAAGGAGACTGATGTAGCCCCTCTGTCAGACCCTTCCTCTCCTTCTTCCTCTTTTTTAGGGGTAAATCCCCTACCTCTCAGGGAGAAAGGCAAAGAGAGAACAGCAGCAAAAAGAAAGAACACAGACTTAGAAGAACCACTAAGCCCAATCCTAAAAAGAAGACCCATAGAGGGAAAAGAGGGGGCGTCAGAGTAAATAGACGCAAGAAACACCAACACGACAAGATTGTCCCTAACCCAATCCAACAAGCATCAAGTTCACACACACCGGAACATGAAGGTCATGAACAGGGCATATATAACCTTAGTTCAACACAATTATCAAAGAAGGAAATATCCGTACTAAAATATGGTTTAAGCTTTGCACCCACAACATGTCTGGATAAGTTCCAGACATTTATCAATATAAAAGAGTTTGTCAGAAAATGAACGCTCAAAAGGCACTTTTTGAAGTCACCTATTGAGCGAAATTACATCCCTTTGGGGAATGCTAGCAACAATGAGTTTGCACACACAAACTTAAGACCACGGTCTCTTTTTATCCTTTTTATAGCAAAGGTAGTGCCATTGAGACCTTTGAGATGAATGTATGCCAAGACTTAAAAACCTCAGTCAAAACTCTCTAAAAAAGGTTAAATATAACCTATCAAAGTCACAATTTGAGACCATCACGAAACTTGAAGACAATATAAGTCTGACCATAAAGCCGGCAGACAAGGGAGGAGGCATAGTCGTCATGAATAGCAGTGACTATGATGAGGAATGTAGAAGGATCTTAAATGATACAAAGATATACCAAAAGTTACCAAATAATCCAGTGACGAAATTTAACAAAGAATTGGAAGACCTGATCATGGAAGCAAAAACACGTGGAATCTTGAATGATAAGGAATATAATTACCTATCAGTAACACATCCTATCACCCCAGTGTTTTACCAGCTCCCGAAAATACATAAATCACTGCACAAACCCCCTGGAAGACCCATAATTTTGGGAATAGGGTCCATATCAAGTAATCTTTCGGAGTACATCGACATAAACCTTCAGAAATATGTCACCAGCCTCCCATCGTATCTAAGAGACTCTACTCAACTCTTGAACAAACTGGATGAGATACAGTGGGAGGATCATTTTATTATGGTGACATGCGATGTATCATCGTTATATACGAGCATCCCCCATGAAGGAGGGATTGAGGAAGTGGATTTTTTCCTCAGAAAAGACACTAACCTAATAGAAGCACAACGCACTTTTATCCTTGATGGTATAAGTTATATTTTATCGCATAATTATTTTAACTACGGAAACCAATTTTATAAACAATTATGTGGTATGGCTATGGGGACCAGGTTCGTGCCGAGCTATGCAAATCTCTACATGGGCAAGTGGGAACAAGTATTTTGGGACTCTTGCCCAGCCGACATGGACCTGGACCTATATGTCAGATATATCGATGACATTTTCATAGTTTGGAGAGGAACCGCTGATGATCTCCTTCATACGATTAATGTAATGAACATGAACACTATGAACTTAATCTTCACTCATGAACTCAGTAGAAATAAGATCAACTTTCTAGATCTGAAAATAGAGATCCACAATGGGCTTATTGAGACATCAACCTTCTTCAAGGAGGTTGATTGTAACAATTATATACATAATTTAAGCTGTCACCATACATTGTGGAAATCGAACATTCCTAAAGGCCAACTACTCTGAATAAGGAAAAACTGCTCGAATCATGACAAGTGGGAGGAACAAGCTAAAATTATGAAGCAACGCTTCCTGGACAGAGGATATGAAGAAGATACCTTAGATGGTAAGATTGATGAAGTTAGAAAAGTGGACCACAAAGACCTTATGAAATACAAAACCAAACACATCAGAAGAAACTCAGATTACATCACAGACGTCCCAATGATCACCGAGTATTGTGAAAATAAGTATATTATAGAGAAAATAATCAAACGGCATTGGTCACTACTAAAAGAGGACGACATAATCGTTGAAAAACTCATTTCCCATCCAAAATTTATATACAGTAAGACAAAGAATTTGAAGAATATGATAGCTCCTAGTATTCCGGGTCAAAAAAGGCACAACATGACAGATGTATTTGGTAAAGACATCAGAGGCTGCTTTCCATGTCTGAGTTGCAAGGCCTGTAAGAATGGTCTGAAAACCAATCACTTCTTTTCATGTTCAAAAAAAGAGAAACATAACATCTATAACCTAATTAGATGTGGAGATAGAGGTGTCATCTATATAATTTAATGCCCCTGCAGTCTACAGTATATAGGGCAGACCTCTAGAATGCTAAGGGATAGAATTAGAGAACAAATACTGTGTACAGAAAAAAAGAATATGGACACTGCACTCTATAGGCACTTTACACAGAAACATGGTGGGAATGTTAAAGATTTTAAGTTTTTTGGGATAAAAAAAAGTCAACAAAAATTGGAGAGGTGGGAACTACGAGCAAAAAACTACTTTATTCAGAATCAAAATGGATATTCACATTAGGTAGCCTGTACCCTAAAGGGCTTAATAACAAAGAAGACATATCACATCTCTCACAACTTAGAAGATAATCCAAGAGGATATATACTTTTTATTGATACATTTTATATATTTTTTTATTGACAGTTTTAATGATATTTTTACTGATATTTTTAATGACATATTTTAGTTTTACCTGTTGATCCACCCCTTGAAGAGGTCACACAGATGTATCCAACCGACAACATCATAATACTGCTGTCACAAGCATATACACTGATAGAATTCTTATTTATTTTATAGTGAATTTTATCACGTATGATTATCACCCCAATGGTTTACAGTCTTGAAACCACAAAACAACTTTCGATGTATATATAGGTAGTTCCACTAACATACTTATTTATCCAATACTATGCTAAATGAGGATCCTGTTAGGACTCACTATTGAGTTTATTTACTCTCTTGAGATAAAGCTAAGATTTGCAATCCCACAACCCTAGTACCCAACACCACCTTACTTCATATTTTATTTCTACTCTGATTGATGATAGAATTTAAGATATTAGATACCAACCTCTCTTGATTTTTATCCTGGTAGTTAGTCCATATCTTTTCACATTATTATTTCTTTTAAAGAAGTGTTATGTTTCTAGATCTTTTTATGCTTACTCCATTTTTTAGATATGTCTCCATATTATACTCAGTTTTTACTGTACAGTATGTACTTTATATATTTCATATTTTGTATTCATTTTTAGAGATTTGATACATTTGTTCTACATGAGTGCCTTCACACATATTTGTGTCTCTTGCATGAATATGTGTTTATAAGGATGTTCTATTTAGACCTTTTAGATAAGCTTTTAACCCCTATTATGTTTTTATCTTTACTTTTATGCATCAATTCTAAACTATTAATTGTATACAGTTAATTACCTGTATTCAATCTATTTATAAGTTTTTCTGCGCTTTGATTAGCTTACTTTGTAAATCTTTTTATATATCCCCCGGCGGATCCATATTATAGACCATATAACTCGTATAGTGACCAACATATAGGGTTCTGAGAGGATATAAACTTAAAATCCTGATACCACCTATTGTGAAATTATACACAAATATCATCAGATTATGTAATATAATTTAACATCCTTCATGTTCAAATAACTGACACAACAAGAAGTTATTCATTACCATAAGATTTTTTCATTTTTTCATTTTCATTTTTATTTTTAAAATGTTTTGCACATTTTTGTAACACTTCTGGATTCACATTGGATTTGATTATCTATTTGGATTTTACATCACAAGGATTGTTTAGAGCACATTGAACTTTCAGGACACAGAATTTCACACAATTGACTTTTTTATTGGATTCTTAAGTTATACACATTGTTTTGGACACTTTCACTGGACTGTTTCACATTTTGATATCTATTTATACTTTGTAAATTTTATATTTTTTGTCAACATTTACTTTGTTTATACTGTTTACACAGCTGTATCAGATATGACCATTCATTTTATTTGACACTACATATATCTTGTTCTTATCTATCCAGTTTTTAAACGTATACCATTGTGTTCATTGTTATGTTTAATGCATTCATGGATCCATGATAATCTATAATAGACTTTGTATTAACTATTAAATATATTTTTAGCAAAATATTTTTAGCAAAATATTTTTAGCAAAATATTTTTATATACTTTTATATATAAATTTTTAGTGTTCAGATTCACCTCTGCCATTGGCGCTCACTCCATTACCCACACTGTGCCTTAAAACACCTGGCAATGCACACTCTCATTAGCCACCATGTTTACATACTGCGGATTTCCACTACATGTAAGTGAAGTGAAACTACTACATCCCACCCCACTTCCCTTAACCACCCTAATTACTGAAAATGTCTCATTTGTTTAATTCATGTTTAGGTCACTATGATTTATTGACTATCATTAATAAGACTGAAAATGGATGTTTATACCTTATGTTCATACCTTCTGTAAATACATTATTATTTATATATACAGTATACCCATGTGTCAATTTATATTGGATGTGAGAAACCTTGATTTACATCTTATAAGTAAATATTACTATATGTACCCTTCATACACAACTATGTGATGATAATATTACCTTTTTTTGCCATTTCCAAACAGGTCTTATTATATGTTTTAACAATATTAGTGTACTAAAACACACCTCACATGGATGTGGATGACAATGATATGGTAAATAACAGAGAACAAGATTTATGGTGAACTATAAGAATATTTATTTCTTTTTTGGCTTCTTAGATGAGGGAGCTGAGGTGACTGTAGTAGATTGCCTTGTTCTCCTGGTTTGAGAAGATTCTGATGTTTCTGCTGGTGTGCTGGCCACAGATGATAGGCTGGATGCAGTGTCCTGCTGGTGTGTAAAGTGCTCAACCAACACACCCAAGAGTTGATTTTGTTCTCGCAATCTATTGTCCATCTGCATCTGCATATCAGACAGAATTTGCATCATTGTGACTGGCTTTGAACACTTCCACTTAATGATGCTGCAATGTCCCTCTGCAGCTCTATGTTACGTTTGTGTAACCTCTCTTGGCTCCTGAAGAATCTCTCTTGGCTCCTGAAGAACCTCTCTTGGCTCCTGTGGAACCTCTCTTGGCCTCTTTGTTTGCTCTCGGAACTTGCTATGAGCTTCCTCTGGAGTGCAATGTATTCCTCACCCAGGGGAGAATACAATGCATCCACAGGCTCTTGAGCAGCAGTACTTCTAGTTGCTTGAGGTGCAGGTTCAGCTGCATCTGATGTTTCTGGTGGGGCAGGTTCAGCTGCATCTGATGTTTCTGGTGGGGCAGGTTCAGCTGCATCTGATGTTTCTGGTGGGGAGGTTCAGCTGCATCTGATGTTTCTGGTGGGGCAGGTTCAGCTGCATCTGCTGTTGCTTGAGTACTTTCTGCTATATTTTCATCTGCAGATGGTGGAGCTCGCCCAAGTGATGAGGATGGTGGAACTTGCCCAAGTGATGAGGATGGTGGAATTCGCCCAAGTGGTGAGGATGGTGGAGCTCTCAGGGTTGATTGATAGTCCCACTGATGACCAGTATGTGACCACTCAGCCTGTCTAGTTGGCACTTCTTGTGACATAGTCTGTGGGTAAAATCCATGACTGCCATTAGATTGTGTTTGGGGGGGGGGGAATACATGGACCCTTTGTGGCTGTCTTGGCTCCCCCTCAAAGCCAAAATAAGAATATTCCTCTGGCCAGGAATCTTGCCAGGGGTCATATGGCAATGGTGGTGGCATCACTCCCGGGTCCTCAACTGAAGCCATCCAACCATGCTCATGCCTGGGAGCATACTGTTCATGTGGTTGCCTGAAGACTGGTGGTGGTGGTCATGGTGGTGACATGCCTATTTGTATCCTCGTGACAGGAGGTTCTGTGGAGGAGTCAAATGATGAGAGGGATTAGTACAGTCAGTATATGTCCATGTGGGCATACAATGTACATTGATATATGCTAGGGCCTATACTGATTCTCATGTCAAACTCTATAACATGCATGTGCACATTGTGATTTGTTCTATGAGGGATTTTAATATGCGCAGTATACAGGTATGTGTTTCATACAATAGTTATGTGTACATGTCAATGATGGAAAAAATGTGTTCTTTAAGTGACACTATGGTCACACAATTTACTTACTGATGTAGGCACAGAACCTGCTTTATTGAGCTAAAAGTATTGTGATGGCTATAGTGTCCATTTACTGAAAACACTACATGTGGCATGTGGCCTGTGTTACTCTGAGACATGTTAGTATTGCACTATTCCACCTCATATCATGAATTGCATTGTGTTAAGTAGCATTAATGTCAAATATAATTGTAGATGTTTTTGTTAGTAGGCCAAATACCATGCTTCTCATTGTGTACATTAATGTGTGATATTAATGGATGTTATATCTCAAATACATATAATACTGGTGTGTGGGATGTTACTCACCAGCATGATGTGCTGTGGTTGCAGCCCCTGAGTCACGAGCCCCTGGAAGTCCACTGACTGCTGTGATACTCAGGGACCTGTGTATCATCTCCTGCCAGGTGTTATACTCAATATCCAGGGATGGATCACCGCCTGTTCCCGCCTGGTGCATAGTTTCCTGCCCCATCTTTTCTTTGACCCGCCTCTTGCAGTCATTCCACCGCTTTTTCAGGCCCTCAACAGTCCTCCTCTGCGGGGCCACACTGTTGACGGCATCCTCTACTGCCAACCATGCCATTTTTCTCCTTTTGGCACTGCCTTTGTCCTTCTCCTGCCCAAAGAGGGAACTGTAATTGTCCATGAAGGCCTGGACTAGGGCAACATTTTCCTCAAATGAGAAGTTGGGACATCTCAGCCTCTCATCCTCCATGGACACCTGGATTGCTCCCTGTGATGTCCCTGATGTGGGTTCCTCCCTATCCTCTACCTCCTCCCCCTTCTGTCCACATGAGCACCCTCTGTCCCTCTCCTAGAAGTGCCTGGTCTCTGGGGCTCTCGGGTATCTCCCCTCCCATCATCCCTTCTAGCTCTCCCTCTCCCCACTCCACTTACTCCCTGACGGGGACCCCACTGCTCCTCCTGTCCTCTGCAATATTCCTCTCCCTGCCACTTCTCTCCTCCACCCTACCTCTCCCTGTCATCCTCACACTAAATCACACTACACACATTCACACTCACTCCCAGTTCAATCACACACAATCACAACCAAACACTCAGCCTATCACACTGTGAAATTCAAATAAAATGTGTGAGGTGTTAGAAAAAAAGTGTGGTGTATTTGTATATGTATGTATGCAAAATGTGTGCAATATGTAAAAATATGTGTAAGTGTACAAGCTTAATAAAACAACAATGCGACCTAACTAACTCCTCTGTTTGTGCCTCTCTCTCTACTCTAACTAATCCTCCACTCCAGTGTAGTGTGCTGTAGCTCAAAGAACAATCCAAACACACTGAAGAAAATGGCGGCTGTGCATGGGTTTATATATGAATTTTGAATAGCGTAATTGCGTGTTGCATTTATATTTGAAATCACGGTTAATTTTTACGAGTGTTAGCCTAATTTGCATAAAGCTACTCTTTATTCACACTTTCCGTGAACAAAATACTGGCGTAAGTTACTTGCGACGACTAAAATGTGTATTTGTGCACATTTCAGAAGATCGCCAGTTTGTCCTACTTATGCCAGTTTAGCATCTAACGGCGCAGTATATGTAATACCCCACTCTTGCGCCGAAACCTGCGCCGTATATTTGATTTCACCAAATATGTGTAATTAAAATGGCTCACTGTTGTATGTGTATATTTTAAACATAGTGTTAAGACAATCAATGTGGTAATAAATAATGCTCACATATAGAAGAGGCAACTTTAAAGAATATTTTTCCCTCTAAACCTCTACTAAAAAAACATTAGGGGCCAGATTACGAATAGAACACTAACAGTTACACGCAAGTGAAAAGAGTTTTATTGCGGATGTTTGCGCACATCGGGTTTAGCGCTTGTATTACCAGTTGAAAGTAAACGATTTCAATAAAAAATAACTTTTATTGGAAAAGTTTAAAACAGAGTCCCATGACATTTCGGTGCCCACTGGCACCTTTATCAAATAGAATCACCCAGCTTGAGAACAGATGGACTGTCCTGACATCCGGGAGACAGAATGTTCAGAATATATATATATATATATATTTATATGTGTGTGTTAATATTTGTGTACATATGCAATTATATATTTATATTTGTATATATGTATTTAAAGACATATATACACATATAAACACATCAGTACACACATGTACACGCATATAGACATATATAAGTGCATTGGAGCCTTTTGCAGTTAAAGGGGCAGTCTACACCTTAGTCATATTAAAGTCTTACCTTAGATTAAGCTGCAAATAGCCTCCAGCACACTTTCTAAATCGTGCAGCAGGAACAGTAAAAAGTTATTTTAAGATTAATATTGTTTCTGGCCATTTTGAAATGGCTGCCAAGCTCAGTCTACTGATGGCACCATGATCTGGACTGCATATGGTGTACAATTATAAAAGGTTCACTAATTGGATTCACCAGACTGTCAATGCTACTCAGCAGAGAGCATAGATACAACCCAGATCATGATGTCATCAGTGGGTGGAGCTTGGCAGCCATTTCAAAGTGGCCAGAAACAATATTAATTTAAAAATATTTTTTTAACTGTTACTGCTACGTGATATAGAAAGGGTTGCAGGATATTATTTGCAGCTTATTTTAAGGTAAGACTTTAAGATGACTGCCTTTAAGTAGCTGAAAACCTGTGAAATCATATTTATGCAATACTCATATTTAATAAAGTGTCATACTGTGTATTTATAGTACATTTTTCACATTCAAATGTTCTTTACATAGCAGAATATGTTCTTAATATTTATATATATATATATATATATATATATATATATATATATATATATATATATATATATATATATATATATATATCAATGTAAATATTTGCATAGGAAATTAGCACATCTAGGCAAGATTCCCGCTTGCTTTTTCCTAGAAATACCTCATATACAATGTTACCAATGCACAAGAGAATTCTGGGTAAGATATGCAAATTAGATATGCAAATTCTCATTTTTTTGCTTCAAAATACTGTTTTAACACAGCAATCCTTTTAACAAGATTATTGCAGCAAACCAGAAATCACTCACTAGACAGCCTGTGTCGTTCTTTTTGGAACTCATCAGTAGGAGATAGATTTCTGGTTGCTGCATTGGTAAAGCTACTTTCAAGGTTAAACCAAAATTCATTAAAATTATGGGGGGGGGGGATAAAAAAACTGAAATTAAAATCCTCAATGTCTCAAAATTAAATCAATGTAAATATTTGCATAGGAAATTAGCACATCTAGGCAAGATTCCCTGCTTGCTTTTTCCCAGAAATACCTCATATACAATGTTACCAATGCACAAGAGAATTCTGGGTAAGAAATGCAGAGAGAGAGAGAGAGAGAGAGAGAGAGAGAGAGAGAGAGAGAGAGAGAGAGAGAGAGAGAGAGAGAGAGAGAGAGAAATGTACCAAAATAACATCAGATACATGTAGAAATATGTATTTAAGAATAAATAGAATATATTCTGCTATGTAAAGAACATTGGAATGTGAAACATTTATATTTTCATGTATGGTTAGCGCACTTGAAAATATGTGACTGGATTTACGCGTGAGTAGGATGTTTTTTTTTTCAACCTTTTCTGATCCATTAAATTCCATGGGGGAACACGTTAACACGATCACGATAATTGATGTTCGTTTTCTTGTGTGCATCAGAATTTTTTACTTTCCACTTGTAATAACCGACTTGCGCAAAAAACTTACCTCTAGCGGGGTGCGCACAGGAGTGTTAAATACCTCTCCACTTGTAATCTGGCCCTTAATTAGCTGTAACTCTTGCATACCCCAAACTTGAGAAGAAGGGTTACTGCTGTGCAAGAATGCCTCTAACCAGGTGTTAAACTTTACTTTACAAATATTTTCAACAGGAGTCAAGAAACCTTTTGTATACATATATGCAATGCTTTGGTGACAAACAAAAGAAAATGATAGATAGATAGATGATAGATAGATAGATAGATAGATAGATAGATAGATAGATAGATAGAATTTATACATGGTTAAATAGTCTTAATATCTTTATAGCCCCTTTAAGAAAATAATATTCAGTATATACAGCACTACTGATAGTGTGATATAAAAACATAATAACCATTAAATAAACAAAGGCCAGTCAATTTTTTTCTGTGCTGTTCTGTGCCCCAGGGAATTTTTAACAAGAAAGGAATAATATATCAGAATCCTGAATGAATGCTTGTGCAAATTAGTGGCAGGTATTTTTTCTCAGGATAACACTAATAGGATATTAAATTAATAATTCCATGTTTTCCCAAAGTCTACATACTGTAAGACACTTCAAAATAATTTATTTTCGCTCTGGTTAATATTGTTATCTTATTGCTATTCCATGGCACAGTAAAATATTGATTTTAAATACAGAGAATGTATTAACAGTTTATTTTACCCAAAATGAATGATAACGCAACAAGAATTAAGCTTTGAGAAACTGAACAAAACATTAGATTACATATTGAAAATATTTAGTAACAATTTCTTTTATATGTCAAGTAAAACATATTGTACTAACACGTGTATGCAAGAACATCCTATTATATATATATATTTTTATATATATATATATTTATATATATATATATATATATATATATATATATATGTATATATATATATATATATATATATATATATATATATATATATATATATATATATATATATAAAAACAAAAAAGAGGTGTTAACATTGTTTTATAGGGATATGGCATATGACAAGGTGTGGAGGGTTCAAATGTGTATAAATATTTGTATGTGTGTATGTTTATATGTGTATGTATATATAAAGCTGCAAAAGTTAAAAAGTCATGGAAACCCAAAAACTGTATTCGTAGTCAAGGAGTATGTTGAATTCTGTGATCAGTTCATATAAGCATATGTGTGCTGTACAAAGCGGTTACTAGCAGCAAGAAGCAAGAATGTCAAAAGCAGCAAATTAGCAAAGTATGCATGTATTCATGAGAAGATTTTCACTCCCCGGTTAAGTGGATATGCGGGGGTTACTTTGACAGTGTCAGTGTGTGTGCCCGTGTTGCAGACACTATTCAGGATCACTGCCGCTCGGGTAAAACAGACAGGGACGAGGCGGTGGAACTCCTCACCCGCCTCGACTTATCCCTGCTACAATCTTCCAAGCTCTGGAACACTCCTCCCCTCCACTCCATGAACCCGGTGAGACTTAGTAGCACTCTTGCGGTTGGTGTGAGTCTCTTAGTAAACACGCCCAGCACACATGCTCCTGGACATCCAATGCAACAGAAGAACAGTTGGATTACTGGAGAGGTAAGTTCAAACAAAGAAAGTTCGGCTCCAACTGTTCGTTAAAAAGCAAATCCTTTATTAGTGTTAAAACAAGAGGTAACACAGCAAACGATGTGAGAGGTGCTGAGGGCTTACGCGTTTCGGAAGTGCTCCGTAGTCATAGCCTACAGTGCTGAGCCCCACACCTGTTTAAAAGAGAATAAAACAAATGTGATAGGCTGCACATAAAAAAACCGCCCTCAATTAGAACCAATCACACCTAGTCAAAATAACACACCCTCATATGCTGTCATATTGCACGCAAGAAATAAGGTATTGCATTACACAAGAAATGGGTTATAGCTTGTTTGTCCTATAGATGACATGTTAACAAATATAGTTAATGAAAAGGAACAGAAACAATACATGAAAAGAGCAAGTAAATGATCAATCACGATACTCATAAATTAGGTACACGGAATCACAGTATGTTTCTCAGGGTACACCAATATCGTGCAGGCTCACAGAAACCCATGTAGTTTAATATATGAGTGGTATAATAGATGTGATACCTAATACAATATAGCCAGCTAATTATTACTATAATGTCTAACTTGTTGTCAGATCACTGTATATGTAAAATTGAATATAAAGTAAAATGGGCCATAATAAAGAAGTATTAGGAATTGTATAACCTACATTAGGGGAAACCCTAAATTTAAATAAGCAATAGTGCGCCTACTTTAAGAATATATTTATAGTAGAAAAACCCTGTGTCATAAATTGCAATAAAGGAACAATGTATAATGGCGTCTTTGATGGAACCCCCTTATACTGGGGAGAGGAGACAGAACTACGACCAAAAGTCTGCAAGGGTAAAAGGGGGATTAGTAAAGAGACACCAACACCATCATGGTTACAAATTTATATAAGTGTATGGATATGGAAGGACCCATATATTATGACATTTGTAAAACTAGTCAATAAACCATTTATAAACCCATATCAATATATGGTAAAATGAAGAAAAATATAAGAATTTATGAATATGGTTAAATGGACTAGTATTAGTAAACATACTAGCTCAATATCCCATATATATATAGTATAGCAAAAAGAGTAGGGGTATTGGAGAGGAGTCGTAGTGTTAATAATGGTTAGTTATATTAATAATGCCTTTATTCCCAAAGATTTAGAACATCATATCTGGAATTTAACCCATCAGGCACCCGGGTGCCCATTGTGAAAATCCAGAATGCTTCCCGTCTGGCGAGAAGCATGTCTATATCACCTCCCCTGGTTTTTCTATTCACCTTTTCTATGCCACACCAGGTAAAACCTTTAAGGTTGTTATCATGAAATACTCCAAAATGTTGAACTACAGGAGTTGATGCTCTTTTTGTAGTGAACAAAGATAAGTGCTCTCTGATCCTAGTATTAAGGTCACGCGTAGTGAGTCCTATATACTGGATCTTGCACAGGGTGCATTCAATCATATAGGCTGCTGACTCAGTCTTACAGTTCATACAAGCATTGATCTGATACTGCTTTTTGCTTTTCTTACTTGTAAACTCCTTAGTGATATTAACAAAATCACAGGGTTTACACTTTCGGTGCCCACATTTGTACATCCCAGTATGTTTTAACCAGGAACCCTGTTCTGATTTGTCAGATTTCAGTAGTGTTGGTGAGAGAATAGAGCCTAAGGTAGGGCTCTTTCTATAGGAACATCTTAGTCCTGTTTTTACAGTGTTGACTAGTTTATCCTCTGCCAGCAGTACTGAAAAGTGTTTGCTTATAATACCGCATACCTGGGGATATTGAGCACTGTGTGTTGTTACAGAGTTATTCCCTGTCCTGCCTGACCTTTGCTCGATTTGGTACAAAAAGTGTCTCTCTTGGTATAGTATGAACCTGCTCCCTGGCTTTCTTTATTACCTTAGGGGAATAATCTCTGTCTTTTTTCCAGTCTCTTTGATTCTAGTAGGATTCTGTTAGATGTGTACAGTTCCTCTTAAGCCTAGTATATTCACATTTTGCTATGGCAAAGGGAACATGCTTAGGGTGGCAACTTGTGCCCAAGAGTAAGGAGTTCCCTGAAATAGGCTTCCTGTAGATGGTGGATTTTATAGTGCCCATTGTGGTACCCTCCAGAGTAAGGTCAAGATAGTTAATGAAGCTATCATTTAGTTCAAAAGTAAACTTCAAGCCAATTTCATTGTGATTCAGAAAATCAATAAACAGAGGGATACTCGTGCTGTCACCAGTCCAAATGAATAAGAGGTCATCAATGTATCTCCTATAAAAGGAGATACAGTCCCTGTAGGGATTACTATCTCCAAAGATGTGGTAAAACTCCCACCAGCCTAGAAACAAATTGGCAAAAGAGGGCGCAAACTTTGCACCCATGGTGGTACCACATCTTTGGAGATAGTAAACCTCCTCAAATTTGAAAAAATTGTGAGTAAGTAAGAAGGTGGTGACTCTCAGAATATACTTAGTAAAGGTATCACTGTATTCAGTCCCCTGTTCAAGGAAAAAAGCAATGTCCTCCACTCCTGCTTGATGTGGAATGCTCGAATACAAAGACACTGCATCAACAGTAAGCCATTTGAACTGCTCAGTCCATTCAATCCCCTCAGTCAAGTTTAGGATGTGTTTGGTGTCTCTCACATAGGAATGGAGGGACATCACAATGGGTTGAAGAATTGAATCCAACCACTCCGAGAGGTTGCCTAGAAGTGAGTCAATCCCACTCACTATTGGTCTACCCTGGACATTGTCCAGGGATTTGTAAATCTTGGGTAAATGATGGAACAAAGGGGTCTTAGTGAAATCTACTAGCAAAAATTCAAATGTGGCCCGATCCAGGACACCCTGTCCTAGACCATCATCTAAAAGTTGCTTTATCTCAGTCTGGAATCTAGCAGTGGGGTCTCTGTTTAGAACAACATAGTCTTCCTCTTTTAGTAATTGTCTTAGACCTTCCTGGATGTATTTGTTCCCTATCCATTACTACTACCATTCCGCCTTTGTCGGAAAACTTGATGACAAGGGATCTGTTGTCCCTCAAGGACACCATTGCTTCCTTTTCAGAAAGAGATAAATTGAAATTATGTTTTGGTTGGTTGTTCTTGAGAAGCAACAAATCTCTCTCCACTCTGTTATAAAAAGTCTCTATAACATTACCTCTGTTATGGATAGGGTAAAACTTGGATTTTTTTTCTGAAACATGGACCCTTGTTGGTAACCCCAGTGTCACCTGTTGCTTCCAGCTGCAGCTGTTGAAGCATTACAACATTACAGGTATCTCTAAAACTGTAAGAATCAGTACTAGTGGTGCCAACCTGGATCAATGTCTGTTCATTCATACCATCATTTGAAAAATGTCAGATTTCGTACAAGTTTATTAACATCCAGAATGGTTCTAAATAAATCAAAATCATTTGTTGGTGGAAAGTTGAGACCACGGTTCAACACTTGATACTGTGCTCCACTAAGATGTGTAGACAAATTTACAACATTACCCACAATCCTAGAATCCTTTACTTGTACTTGGTTTGTGGTCTGGGCTTCCTGAGCTGATACCTGTCCTGACTCTGGTTGTAATGAGTACTGGGGTGTGTAATCTGTTTCCCTCCCCCTGTGGGTGCATCCCATTCCTGGGGAAAAACCTGATTCAAAGTAAAAGAGTCAACCTTGTTTTGAGTGTGCATTGCAGGAGCTGATTCAAGGTAAACACTTCGTATTGAACTAGCTGATTGGGCTCCTATATTATCGCTACTGATACTGGTAGTAGGGATATCTGTATTGAGGTTCTGTGTCGTTATGTATGTATTCCTCCTAGCAGAGGTAGGGATTGTAGATGTTTGTGCATTAAGTGATTCTCTTCACTAGACCCATCAGATTCACTTCCAGAGAGTTACATTTTTGAAAGTGTTCCCTTTGCTATCATTATTGCGATTTCTATTTCTGTTGCCCCTCCTCCTCCTGCCAAACCTGGGTTGATTAGCTCTAAAGTTACCCCTGGAGTTTTTATTCCAAATGTACATAGAATTACTAGAGTAATCAAATTTGTCTCTGATAAATTTGGTGTGTTTAGTTTCCATTATGCTTGATCTTCCCTTTGCAACCAACTCTCTGAGGGTTTTATCAAATCTAGCAAAGTCAGCACTACTGCTCCTCCTATTCATCTCTACTTGCAAATCATCAATATCCTTCCTAATAATCTCCAACATTTTACTTTTATATTGAATAAGCAACTTCATAAGTCTCATAGAGCAGTCAGAAAGTACAGCATTCCAAGCTTCCACAAAATCTTTATCCTGAGTATCCACCTCAAATGTGGGAAACTTATACAACCTCAGGCCTCTGGGTATCATGCTCAGACTTAAATAATTCTCCAGTGTCCATATGTCCCACTGGGTTTTTGATTCCTTTAATAATAAGTTCTCCATTTGCTCAAATAGTGTACTTAGAGTTAGAACTCCTTTGTCCTCTGAAAAAATCAATTCACAGTCAGTGGAGATAGTAGTGCGTGCAGAAACTGACAGTAATGAGTAAAAGGTAGGCTGTGCTTCCACCATATCTGTGCTGGATAGCAGAAGACTATGATTACTGTAATACAGATGAGGGTGTTGGTATATCCAGTATATACCCAAACAATAAAGTTAAAAAGTCATGGAAACCCAAAAACTGTATTCGTAGTCAAGGAGTATGTTTAATACTGATCAGTTCATATAAGCATATGTGTGCTGTACAAAGCGGTTACAAGCAGCAAGAAGCAAGAATGTCAAAAGCAGCAAATTAGCAAAGTATGCATGTATTCATGAGAAGATTTTCACTCACCGGTTAAGTGGATATGCTGGGGTTACTTTGACAGTGTCAGTGTGTGTGCCCGTGTTGCAGACACTATTCAGGATCACTGCCGCTCGGGTAAAACAGCTGCAGACATAGCTTCCGGGGCCTATTCATTCTAGGCTCATGCTAGTGGGCCTGATTTGCTAGTTAAATAGCTGTTAAGACTTGGATAATCTTAAAATCTCCACTCAGGTGAGATGATCTAGGAAGTCTTGTCAGTTCGACAAGACCCTTCAAAAAAATTAAGAAACACAAATTTTATCTTAAGACATGTTTATTTCATGAAGTAGTGTTCTTTATGTGAAAGAGAGACTCCTGTATTATAATATAAGATTTTGCATGATTTCTCTCCATGCCGGCTAGTTTTTGCTCATCAGGCTCTTGAAGTGAATGAGTTAAATCATTCTGGTTAATCTGGGCGTTAATTATTTATCATTCTCAGGTGCTTTTATGTAAACTTGGTATATTAACCTATTATTTGGTATGGCTTATTACTTTCTAAAGGGAGCAACATTTTCTTTAAATTTAAAGGAGGCTGCTCTCTCAAAGCTGGAGAGTTTTTGACAATATACCAGATATACTGCTCCTTCACAATAATTACATTTACTGGGAAAGTTGTTTAGCTTCTTCTAATTTTATTTTTTCATAACCATATATCAAGGCACAAACACTTATTTAAAGGGACAGTCTACTCCAGAATTGTTATTGTTTGAAAAGATAAATAATCCCTTTATTACCTATTCCCCAGTTTTCCATAACCAACACTGTTATCTTAATATACTTTTTACCTCTGGGATTACCTTGTATCTAAGCCTCTGCAGACTGCCCCTATTTTAGTTCTTTTGACAGACTTGCATTTTAGCCAATAAGTGCTGACTCCTAGGTAACTACACAGGCATGAGCACAATGTTATCTATATTGCACTTTGTAACTAACGCCCTCTAGGTGTGAAAAACTGTAAAAATGCCTTCAAATAAGGCGGCCTTCAAGGGCTTAGAAATTAGCCTACCTAGGTTTAGCTTTTAAATAAGAATACCAAGAGAACAAAGCAAATTCTATGAAAAAAGTTAATTGGGAAGTTGTTTAAAATTACATGGCTTATCTGAATTATGAAAGTTTAATTCTGACTAGACTGTCCCTTTAAGACAGAGCTTTCCAAACTTTTCATGTTGGTGACACACTTTTAAGACCTACGTCATTTTTCGACACAGTAAATCAGATGTACTAGCAAACAGGAGGTTACACTGTTTTAAGAGATACGGACACATACATAAATGAAATAATAACAAAATGTATTTACAAATAACAGTATGTATGAGCAAGAATTAAAAAAAGTTCAATAACACTGATAGCTACTTACTATTTTAATGGGATGTATGAGGCTGATGGGATGAACACAGTTTCTGAATATTTGGTGGAATATTAGGGAAAGACACTTGCATTTCATCATCAAGCATTTTTAAGCTTAAACTTCCTATCTAAGAGCAGGAGCAGCAATGCACTGCTGGGAGCTAGCTGCAAAAAAAAACCCAAAACACTGACTTCTGAATTAATCTCAGCGTTTAAGCTGCCACACTCAGTGCTCTGCGAGTCCGAATGACTACTGCTTGCGCTGCAAACACACTGCTGTCCCACTAACTGACTACACATGCAGTCAGGAGCCAATGTGCCGCCAATGGGAAAAGTTTCAGTTCCCGCTGAGCAGCACCAATAGGTTAAGATGATCTGTGACCCACTAAGTATCAATCATGTGTTAACCACGTGAAATGCATAGCAGGCAGACGGAAAGTTGGAAACAATTTTTTTTTTAACTAAATTAAAAAAAAATTGTGCCGTAGCAGGGACACACCTACACACTGCTGCCGACACACTAATGTGTCACGACACACAGTTTGGAAAGCACTGCAAGATGTTTATCAACATTTCAATCCAAGGGCTTTTTTTGGCCAAGGCTAGGTAGGTCTGTGCCTAGTACAGCAGGATTCAGGAGGAGAGGCAGCACATTTAGATTAAAAAGAAGCTGGATAACCTTCAAAGCTACTGAACCATTGTTAGTTCCTCATTGAGCACTCACTGTATAATGCCATCCTACTACCATGCTCTCCAAATGTTTAATTTATTTTATTATGAATCATTGATATCGGGTTGTCTAGGGGAGTGTTTGATTCCTCCTTGGATCTCTGGAAATCTGGTTGTAAGAAATAAATGAGCAACAAATGAGCTGGAGGATTCAGTGGACATTAAATTTCCCAGCACAAAAGCAATCACCTAGATTACAAGTTGTGCGCTAAACCCGGTGCATAAATAACGCTAAAAATTTAGTGGTATTGCACTTTCCATAGCGCTGCCATTACAAGTTACAAAAAGAACTTCTTGTGCTGTGCGTTATGGTGTGTTAAGCTCCATACCACATGAAAGTCAAGTCCTGACTTGATGTGCTCATGCACGTTTTCCCCCATAGACATCAATGGAGAAAAAGTGTTAGAAAAACACCTGCAATTGTGGAATGGTGATCGCTATAATGCTTTCCCCATGAATGTCTATGGAGACAAAAAAGTTATGTATAACCCCTAGTCTAAATACCCCTAATCCGCCGCCCCCGACATCGCCAACACTAAATAAAGATCTTAACATCTAATCCGCCACCCCCAACATCGCCAACACTACAATAAACCTATTAACCCCAATCTGCATCCTACCCGCATCACTAACACCTAAATAAATCTATTAACCCCTAATCCGCTGCCCCCCGACATCGCCAACACTAAATAAACCTATTAAGCACTAATCCGCCACCCACACGCATCGCCAACACTAAATAAAGCTATTAACCCCTAATCCGCCCCACGCATCGCAAAAACTAAACTAAACATATTAACCACTACATCGCCAAACACCCACATCACAAATACTCAACTAAACCTATTAACCCCTAAACCACCAAACACTCACATCACAAATACTCAACTAAACCTATTAACCCCTAAACTGCTAAACACCTTTCAATTAAAACCGCCCAACTAAATTCAACTTTTAACCCCTAAACCTAACAGCCCCTAACAATAAATTGTGTTACAATATAACTACCTTAAAATAAATAAAAACTTTACTGTGAAATAAAAAAAAAATCTAAGCTTAAACTATAAATAAACGTAACATTACTGTTTTAAAAAAATACTAAAAATAAAAAAAAACTACAAATTTTCAAAAATCCTAACACTGCTAAAAATAACCAAAACATAACATTACAAAAAATAACAAAGTCTAAAATTGCGAAAAGTAAAAAGAATCTAAGATTACAAAAAATAATTAACAAAATTATCCAAAATAAAAAAAATAAACCTAATCTAATACCCCTATAAAAACAAAAAAGGGGGTTAATAGGTGTACTTTATAACACTTTTGTTCTGAGTTTTGTGAAACATTTTTGTTTTGCAAAATCCATAACTACTGGTCTTTGATAGTGTAATGGATTCTTACAGTATAAGCCATAACGCTAGTGTAATAGCCGGACTGCACAACCTGTAATATGGGTGCGCTGAATATTCTACACTCAAAAGCCATTTTTTGAGTGTGGAATGGATCATTGTGCTATTGGCTAAAACGCTAGCGGTATTGCCGTACCTCCCCAACTTGTAATACGGGTGAGCTTAATATTCCGCTCATAAAAGCCAATTTTTCAGCGGTATAGGCGTACCGCAACACTTGTATTCTAGGTGTATATATGCTACTGCTTCACTTAATCTAAGCAAAGCCTGAGATGTGCAGTTCTGTATATTTAAAGAGTTGCACAACACAATTAAGTTATGTTTACTTACAGGCTATTTCAGGAATTCTATGGTGAATTGCAGTCTAATATCATATGCAATATACTACAATTAGTAGTTTTATTATTACTGTTTTTATAGTTAATTTTATGATTCATCCTGAGTTTTAGTATTTTATAGTGGTTGTGTTTCTTTAAAATGTAGCTAATTTCCATTGATTATAATAGCCCAGCCACTAAACATTAAACCAAGTGATAAAACAGAATACATTATATTTTATGTTGCCCCAAGACTACATGAATATGGTAACAGGGGAGAGAACTCATTTTTTATTGATGTAGGGAAAATAAAGGCAAGGGTGTCATTTAGAAGAAGCATTTCACTTCAAAGGATTATTTTATTTTCCATTGCATTATAAAGCAAACTCCAACTCCAGGTGCACAGTATTTATCAAATGTGCCAACATTCCATATCTATCAGGGAGACTCCCTGATACTAAGCTAAAGCAATGTATCTTTTGGTAAATAAAAAATCTCAAGCCGGTATAAGATTAAATGTACTCTGTCAGCTACAAAATGAAAGATACAGTTTAAAAAAAGATATTTAGTCTTGAGTTTGAAACAAAAATACTTTCAAACATTTTGAAATGGATTTCTGTATCCTGCTCGGGTTTCTGTAATCTTATTAACAACAAAAAAAAAAAAATCACTTGCTAGGGTGCGGAGGTGAATATAGGAAGTATCTAGTTTTAGTGGTTCATTACAGATAATGAATTTACATCGGAGAAAATGAAAGTATTCTGTATGACCTAGTTTCTGAACCTGTGGTTCTCATATATCCCTGAGAGTACAAAGGCCATGTGCAAAAGGTACTCCAGGATTTCTGTCCTTTCTTAAAAAAACATTAATCCTGGTGCAGGTTCAGAAACGTTAAATAGTATATCACATATTGTGAAATGTGTCAGGTAATATGTGAAAGGTGACAGATAACATGCTTCTAAAATATATTGTTACAAAATAGTAAAGTATGCCAAGGGGTTAGACAATTTAACAATGCCAAATGAAAGTATATTAAGTAAAGTGTGCCATAGTGAAATAAGTCAAATATACGGCTTAAGCAATAATTGCGCTCCACTTTGTAATACCAGCGCACACTAATGTGCGTTGGTATTACAAGTGAACAGCAATGCAAACGCAAGCTTGCGTTGTTATTGCTGGTAAGTTTTGTGCTTCCATAGCTTTCAATGGGAGCGTTGTTTAGATGCCATCAGAGATGGCATCAGAACCTTGCGCAGCGATGGCAGCAGTTTGTAAATATATATGTACAGTATATGATTATATACATATATATTTATGTGTTAATATGTGTATATTCACATATTAACACATAAATATATATGTATAAATATATATATTTACTGGGAACACACAGTTCCCTTAGACCGCAATGTAAAGGCACTTTTCAGTGCTGTTTTTTTTTTTTACCACCCCAGTCCAACCAACTTTAGAACCCAAAAACTAACTAGTGCAGTAGTTTGTTATTTAAAATATAATGCCCTCTATTTTAAGGGCATTTGGACACTTTTAGAAAATTAACCAGAGGTCGGATCTCTGGTTAATTTTCTGAGCACTAATTTGCGGTAGCAATAACCAGCGCACATGGGCAAATTTGCCCGTTTGTGGCATTTAATAATTTAGTGCTCCACTTGTAATCTAGCACTTAATTTGCATGGAAAGATATTAGATAAGTAAAACTATGAACTACATTCTACTCACAGTATATCATTTCCCCCTGCTTTTTATATAAATTATATGGATGTGTTTGAAACTCTATGATACACATACACAGCCCCAAATAATTGAACTATAGAAGAAAAAAAATAATTCCAATCTTGATGATTGCTTTTTTGGCTGTATATTAATTTTTTATTTTTTATATAATTTTTATATAATTTATACTGGTACAAAATAGTGACAGCACCACTTATTATAAAATAACAGCAAAGTGGCATGGCTGTCCAGCCCTCAATAATGCTATGACATTGTATGTTGGACTGTGTATTGTTTGGGCTTGTACAGACAGATCTTATGTGACATGCACGCTTTAAGGGATATGAAACCCAATCATTTTCTTTCTTGATTCAGATAGAGCATGCAATTTTAAGCAACTTTCTAATTTATTCCTATTATCAAACTGTCTGCATTCTCTTGGTATCTTTATTTGAAAAGCAGGAATGTAAGCTTAGGAGCTGGCCAATTTTTTGGTTCATCACCTGGTTAGCTTCCTGATTTGTGGCTAAATGTGCACACAAAATTCTACGTACGGCTTTTTACTACACTAGAAGTGACGTTTTTGTGTGCGTCGGGTAGCACTTGTATTACAAGTTGAAAATAAACTATTTTCGTTTGCGTGCTATCCCGATAATACAAGTTACAAGTGCTACCAGACGCGCACAAAAACTTTACTTCTAGTGGAGTTAGCGCTCGAGCAGGAGCGTTGACTATCGCTCCACTTGTAATCTGGCCCTTAATATTTAATTAGAAAACTTCTAATCCTGATATTTGCAGCCTGTAGACCTAGATAAAGTACCTTACAATAAATAGTACTTATACAGCAGGGAAGTATAACAGAGGCAAAATTGCATATATTTATAAATCAGGGACCTTATGAAAAGTTATTTTTCTGACATTTGCAGCTGGAAGGATTTAATACATTAATAAATTGGGTCTGGTGCTGATACAACAGGGATGGATAAAACAGTAACCTTAATAACAATGCTGCACACTTGCTTCTCATATGTACACAAAAGCCAGAAAGAATATGATTGACAATACAGCATAGTAGCCCATCACTTATTGCTCTGTGTGTTGGGATTCAGAATGAGTCAAACTTGCATTGATACATGGTCCCCCTAAAAATAGTAGTCATTTCATATGCATGAAAAAACATGGAGTGACCACATACATCATTTTTCTCTGCATCTGCTGCCTACATGGAACATCAATTACTGACAATTTAAAAAAACAAAGGCTTAGAAAACAGAAAACAGAATGCCTAGCTGTGACTAAGGACAGATTTGGTTTGAGCCCCAATACTGACACCATATAATGTAGGAGAAATGGTTATTTCTGCATATTAATCATTTCAGTTAAGACAGCTTTTTATAATATATATAATACAATGTAACAAGTATATAGACATAAAGGGAGATAGTTTTGATATGGATTCAGCATTCAGACGATGAAATACAATATACTGCAAGTGCATTAGGTGTAGCTGGGAAGATTACGAGAGAATGATAGATATACTAATTCAATGTCATTATAAGATTCACCTCTTAGCTTAGAACCATCTCTATTTTCTATAAGAATGTGAGTTGGCTCAGTAAAATAAAACCCTGAGATTAGGCTTAGAAACAAAGATCAGAATATTATAATAAAAAAACTGAAATTTGAGATAGTTATAGTAAAAATATAACAATTTAGACCTATGGTAGGATGATAATATCATATAAAACTGTTTATAATTCTCATTCAGATGTGTATTAAGCCACCTAAAGTATGTTGTTCACATTAATTTACTATTAATATTCTTTTTTTCTCTCTTATAGGTAAAAACTATTATGAATTTTCTCTTATCAATTACAGAATATTAAGTCATTGAATTGAAGGGTAAGAAACATTATTTGAATTTAAAAATAATAAATCTGAAATCTGTGTTTAGTATGTTTATTGTTAATTAACATTCACCTAGATTACAAGTTTTGCGTTCATGGTTTAACACTGGAAAAATTACCATTTCAGCGTTAAAACCGGACTGCAGCCATTACGAGTCTTGTCGGTATAGCTATACCGCAAGCATTTTAGCCTGTAATGCAATGTCAGTCCTGCACAAAAAAAATTAAGTTTTTGCGTGGGATTTCCATAGCGCTGCCATTACAAGTTTTGTGGTGAGGCTCTAAAGCTTATGTTACACCCTATAACAACACGATCCGTTTCGCAATCTGAGACCAGTAGTTATGAGTTTTACACAACAAAACTGTTACACAAAACTCATAGCTAAACTGTTACAAAGTATACTAAAACCCATAAACTACCTATTGACCCCTAAACTGAGGCCCTCCCGCATCACAAACACTATATTAAACCTATTAACCCCTAATCTAACGCTCCCGACATCGCCGCCACTAATAAAATGCATTAACCCCTATTCTGCCGCTCCCCGACACCGCCGCAACTATAATAAAGTTATTAACCCCTATTCCCCCTCACCCCAACATCGCCCACACTATAATAAAGATATTAATCCCTATTCCGCCGCTCCCTGACATTGCCGCCACTAAATAAAGTTATTAACCCCTAAACCTCTGGCCTCCCACATTACTGCCACTAAATAAACCTATTAACCACTAAACCGACACAACCCCTCACATCGCCAAAAACCAAATTAAACTATTATCGCCTAAACCTAACAACTCCCTTACTTTAAATTCAAATTACAAGATCCCTATCTTAAAATAAATTAAAACTTACCTGTGAAATTATAAAAACTAAGTTTAAACTATATATTAAACTAACATTACTATTATACTAAAATTAAATTTCACATTAAAAAAAAACTAACACTACTGAAAAAAATTAAATCTACAATTACAAAAAATAAAAAATACTAAATTACAAAAAATTAAAAATACTAAAGAACAAAAAAGAGCAAACACTAAATTACGAAAAATAACAAACAAAATTATCCAAAATAAAAACAATTACACCTAATCTAATAGCCCTATAAAAATAAAAAAGCCCCCCAAAAAATAAAAAACCCATAGCTTACAATAAACTACTAATAGCCCTTAAAAGGGTCTTTTGTAGGGCATTGCCATAAAGAAATCAGCTCTTTTCCCTGAAAAAATACAAAGACCCCCAACAGTAAAACCCACCACCCAACCAACCCCCAAAAATAAAAAACCTAACTCTAAATAAAACCTAAGCTACCCATTGCCCTAAAAAGGGCATTTGTATGGGCATTGCCATTAAAAGGGCATTCAGCTTTTTTTCTTGCCCTGAAAAGGGCATTCAGCTCTTTTAAGAAAAATCCAAACCCTAATCTAAAAAAAAAAAAACACTCAAAAATAGTACAGAAGTACAGAAGATGCTGCTTGGATGAAGATAGAAGACGCCGCCTGGACGAAGACTTCGCCACCTGGATGTCCGGACTTCAGAAACTGTAAGTGGATCATCTGGGTTAGTGTTAAGTTTGTTTAAAACTTTTTTTGGGTTGTTTTTTTTTTTTTAAATTAGGGTTTGGTCTTTCTTAAAAGAGCTGAATGCCCTTTAAATGGCAATGCCCATAAAAATGCCCTTTTCAGGGCAATGGGTAGCTTAGGTTTTTTTTTTAGAGTTAGGTATTTTATTTTGGGGGTTGGTTGGGTGGTGGGTTTTACTGTTGGGGGGTCTTTGTATTTTTTCAGGGAAAAGAGCTGATTTCTTTAGGGTAATGCCTATTGGTAGTTTATTGTAGGCTAGGGTTTTTTTTATTTGGGGGGGGGGGCTTTTTTATTTTTATAGGTCTATTAGATTAGGTGTAATTGTTTTAATTTCAGATAATTTCATTTGTTATTTTTTGTAATTTAGTGCTTGTTATTTTTTGTACTTTTTTTTTATTTTTAGTGTAATAGTTTAGTATAATAGTAATGTTAGTTTAATTTAGTTTTTTTTAATTTCACAGGTAAGTTTTTATTAATTTTAAGATAGGGATCTTGTAATTTTAAATTAAAAGTTAGGGGGTTGTTAGGTTTAGGGGTTAATAGTTTAATTTAGTTTTTGGCGATGTGGGGCTGTCGGTTTAGGGGTTAATAAGTTTATTTAGTGACAGTGATGTGGGAGGCCAGAGGTTTAGGGGTTAATAACTTTATTTAGTGGGGGCAATGTCAGGGAGCAGTGAAATAGGGGTTAATATCTTTGATATAGTGTGGAAGATGTTGGGGTGCGGGGGAATAGGGGTTAATAACTTTATTATAGTAGCGGCGATATCAGGAGCGGCAGATTAGGGGTAATATATTTATTTTGGTGGTGGCGATATTGGGAGCGACAGATGAAGGGTTAACATAATGTAGGTGTCGGCAATGTCAGGGGCAGCAGATTAGGGGTGTTTAGACTTGGGGTTTATGTTAGGGTGTTAAGTTTAAACGTAACTTTTTTTCCCCATAGACATCAATGGGGCTGCGTTACGGAGCTTTTCATTCCACCATCTAACACTCTCTCCCTATTGACGTCTATGGGAAAGCGTGCACGAGCACGTCAAAGCAGCGCTTGGATTTTGTTTGGTATGGAACTCACCGCCACCATATCGCATGCACAAGGCAGCTTTCTAAAACTTGTAATGGCAGCGCTATGGAAGGTGAAATAACGCAACTTTTGTTGTATTCGTTTTGCACGCTCTATAGCCCAAAACTTGTAATCTATATGATACATTGTTAACATAAGAGCCATTCTAAAACCCCTTGAGACAGTTCATAATTTAGAAATCATCCTGTTTAATACAGAGTATTTAAGAGGTGATATAAAATAAGGGTATGATTCATAGCACCAGCACAAATAAAAGAAGATCATCAATTAAGGAATTAACAGATAAATAGGGGAGTATGGGTAAGAAAAGTTCCATCTTGAAAAAGGCTGCAAAACTGAAACGCGTAGATGATGATAAGCTGTTTTTAACTCCAAGATCAGCGTGCTCTGATGAGTTGAATGCAACCAGCATTTGCTACATTTATGTTGGATACTTTGGAAACTTTGTACACTTATTATACTTTACTCGAAGACCTCTTCAAGTAACCCGGTAATCCGCCCCATTGATTGGTTCATCTGAACCTTGTGACCTGAATACGTGACCCGGAAAAAAGATCTGGAAAAGGAAACCTACAGCAGAGAACAGTAGAGTCCTGAAAGGTAATACACCGGACGCCAGATCTAAGGTTAAGCTCAGTCACGCTACGTGGAAGCGGAGAAATCGTTAAGGACTTCGGATTCTGAGGTAAGAGTAAGTCACAGACTAATTTGACACCATTATTGTAAAGTATTAACGTCAAGTATACCACATTTACTGCATCCAACAACAGCAGAACTTTTAACCATACCCCCTTTTAACACAGTATACATACAGGAACTTTGCATCTGCTAGTGGAAATTTTTATGGAACAACTGTTATGAAATACCTGTTATGAACGGCCAACTTTGGATATAAAGAGCCATATTCTTGGACAGCTATCGTATTTTTTGAATCCGACAAATTTTTTGATAATTGCAATATATAATTTTTCTATTTTTTGATTTTCAGAGGAGTAATTCCTCCATCATCCAACCCCATTTTGATTTTATTTTCATACATTGTATACCACCGGTGTTTTTTTATGTAACAATTTCATAATCTTTTGTTTATGAACATGAAATAATATATATTTCATTTAAGCTCCTTGGGTATATAATTTTACCAAAGTATTCGCCTTATTATCACTGATCTCTCATATAGCTGCTTGTTTTTAGCGCTCTCTTGTATTGTTTATTTTTACCAGCACAAATAGGCTAGATTAATAAAACAACAACGAGAACAAAACAAGTCATGTTTGCCTCCCAACATTATCTGGCTAATATTTGGAATCAGAAAAGCTGTAGAGTCTTGGTAACTTAGGGTTGGAGCTGATTGGTCTGGGGGTGGAGTCAGTGTGTGCTGTGGATTGATTAGAAAATATCTAAGGTGTTCCTTGGCAGTCCAGGTAGTGGCCTGTAATTTTCTTGCAGGTTTATGTGGTTCCTATTTTGGAAAACTGAGAAATGTATAGGGAAGGGAAAAAGACAAGTGGGTCAATTTTTTTAATGCCAGGCAGACATGATTCGCTGTAGCGAATCATGTCCACCCAGCATCGCTAAATGCTGACAGCATACGCTGTTGGTATTTAACATTGCACAAACATTTCACAAGAAATGCTTGTGCAATGCCGCCCCCTGCACATCCGATCCAGATCAGATCGGATCGGGATGATTGCTGTCTGCCACCTATAAGATGGTGGAGAAGTAAAGGAGCAGTGGTCTTACAACTGTTGCTTTCTAACTTCTGTTTCCAGAAAGCCGGAATCTATGGGGGTAAATAGCTGCATCTGCTGTTGTTACATCTACCCCAAGGGGTCAGAGCTCCCCAAATAAAATAGTCCCAGAAAATGCTGGTTGCTTGGGAGTTTTTTTCCTATTTGTTCCCAGACTGATAAATTACAGTAACAAGAAAACTGTATGCAACCAAGGCTTGAATTTCAGAGCACACATCATTTAAGACACATTTGCGCTACATAAGTTCTATTTTCCAAGGGTACTAAAATGCCAGAATATAAAGATATTTTTTCATATTAGTATATGTGACTTGATCAAAAAATAAATGTAATAATGACAAAACACACAGGTTATTCTTTTGTTGATGGGGAGCCAGTGCAGGTCCCGCAGGTGTTTGGTGATGTGGCATTGATGAGGGATGTTGAGGATTAGTCTGGCTGAGGCATTCTGGATGCGCTGTAATCTCTTTTGGAGCTTGATGGTGGTGCTGGCGTAGAGTGCGTTACCATAGTCCAGTCGACTGCTGACGAGGGCATGAGTGAAAGTCTTCCTGGTCTTGGTTGGGATCCATTTGAAGATCTTTAGCAGCAGGTGATGTGAAGTGTGTGAAAGCATGCAGAAGAGACGGCGCTGATTTGCCGGTCCATGGAGAGCGATGAGTCCAGGATGACACCTAGATTTTATGCATGGTCGGTGGGGGTTGGAGGGTTTCCGAGGGCTGTGGGCCACCAGGAGTTATTCCAAAGAGAAAACAGGTATCGCAACAGTGAAGTAAAAATCTGGCAGAGAGATGTGCAGGTAAAATCGTAATTTATTACATATCACTTAGTGTACAAACAATATACAGGCACAGCAAACAGACCCCGCTGACACGTTTCCCGCTTCACAAGCGGTTCATCAGAGGAGTTATTCCAAGCAGATGTGGGACCGAGGAGGAGGACTTCGGTCTTGTTTGCGTTCAGCTTTAGGCAGTTGTAGCTCATCCAGGTGGCGATTGTTGTCAAGGTGGCGACTGCTGTCAGCCCTTCATGGATGTTTCTCTTGGCGGTGGTGGAGTCACTGGTATGTGAGATGATTAGCTGGGTGTCGTCGGCGTAGGAGACAATGTTGAGGTCGTGTCGTCGGGTGATGGTGGCGAGAGGGGCCATGTAGATGTTTAATAGGGTGGGGCTCAGTGAAGAGCCTTGGGGTACACCGCAGCTGCTTTCTGTGGGCTTGGTGGTGAAGGGTGGGAGTCTAACTTTCTGGGTTCTGCCGGTGAGGAAGGAGGTGATCCATTCCAGGGCTTTGTCATGTATGCCGGCATCGTGTAGTCGGTTGCGGAGGGTGAGGTGGGAGACAGTGTTGAATGCTGCTGAGAGGTCTAGGAGAATGAGGGCGGCTGTCTCTCCTCGGTCGAGTAGGGCGAGGATGTCATCTGTGGCAGCGAGGAGGGTGGTCTTGGTGCTGTGGTTGCTCCTGAAACCGGATTGGGAGGGGTCCAGGGTGTGGTTGGCTTTGATGTAGTCAACGAGTTGCACGTTGATGGACTTCTCAATGACTTTGGCCGCAAAGGGTAGCAGAGAGATTGGGCGGTAGTTCTTCGGATCATTGGGGTCAGCCGTGGGTTTTTTCAGTAGGGGTTTTAATTCTGCGTGCTTCCAATGGAGCTCGGGGGCGATGGTGTCACCCGCTTTGTTGAAAATGTGATGCGGGCATGCGTCCGAGGGTGCTCCGGACTGGATCAATCTCATGATTCTGATGGTGTCCTCTGTGGTGAGGGGGCTCCAGATGGTCCGTGGGGGGTAGGCGGTGGTGTATTTGGGTGAGGTATCAGTGGGAGTTGGTGGGTAGGCGGTGGTGGGTGAGTTCTATGGCGCAAAGCTGTCATAGATGTTGACGATCTTGCAGAGGAAATACATTGCAAGGTTATCGCAGAGGTCCTAGGAGGGCGGGATGTCGTTGGTGTCGATGTTGGGATTGGAAATTTCCTTGATGACTGTGAATAGCTCCTTGCTCTTGTGGATGTTGGCATTGATTCTATCTTGGATAGCTGTCTTCTTGGTGGTTTTGATGAGGTGGTGGTGGGTAGTGATTCTTTGTAGGCTGTTTTATTTGAAGGGGTCTTGCTGGATCTCCAGGTACTTTCCAATCGCCGCAGTGGTGTTTGGAGTCCTGGAGGGCAGGGGTGAACCAACTAGCCAGGGCAGTGGCTGTAGAAAGAAAGTTAACAAAGGGAGTTACCTGTGCTGTGCTGGGAGGCGGGGGGCAGGGCAGTGGCTGTGGAATGGGAGAGACAAGCAGGAAGGAGAGCAGGCTGGAAGAAGCTGCAGTCTCAGACTAAAGCAGCAGCAACCTCCATTAAATAGGTGCTGGGAAGTGGGAGGCAGGGCAGTGGCTGTAGAAAGAAATTTAACAAAGGGAGTTACCTGTGCTGTGCTGTGCTGGGAGGCGGGGGGTAGTGCAGTGGCTGTGGCATGGGAGAGACAAGCAGGAAGGAGAGCAGGATGGAAGAAGCTGCAGTCTTACAGTAAATGCATAGTTAAAACTTTTATTATAAATGAATAGTGCATAAATATGTTTTTTATTAGACTTGTGCAGCCTCAAAAAATTCAGTTCGGTTCGGATCGATTTGGACCGATTCAAATTTCGGTTCGGACCGATTCGAATTCGGAAGAATTTGAATGAATTTGTTTCGGATTCATTCGGATTCTTTCGGATTTGTGGAAAATTTGGTTCGATTCGGTTTGTTTCGGTTCGAATCGATTCGGAATTTCGGAATTTCGTACTGTACAATACTAGTGTAATACACGGCCATCCGAATCCATCCGAATCTACCGAATAAATTCTAATCAATTCGGATTTTTTCGGTAGATTCGCCACTACCGTAATTTGGAAATTCAAATCGTTCCAAATCTCTGAATTCAACACATGTCTATTTCTTATGTTTTGATCTTCTTAACTGCAAAGGGCTCCAATGCTCATATATATGTCTATATGTGTGTGCTTATGCATTTATGTGTTTATATGTATATATATATATATGTCTGTAAATTCATGTAAATACATATATACATATGTACACACACATACATACATATACACATATATATATATATATATATATATATATATATATATATATATATATATATACATACACACACACATCTTTAGACATGTATATATTTTTTATCTTTATGTTAAAGCCCTTTGCCTGGCCCTTCAGTGGGTTTCCCAGCTTAACCTCATCAACAGAGCTAAATTGGGAGCTTCTAAGTGCATTTTATACTGGATTTTGATATCAGTATCTGTGCATATTATTTTTTATAGTAGTGTATATTACATGCAGTTATATGAAAATCAGTGTATACTGTTCCTTTAAGTCCTATTCTAGTGGTAGCTTTATTTCAAATGGTGCATTACAAACAGCACTATAAGTATTTTTACAACATGCTTCTGTTTGAAAAAATGCTTCTGTTTAGTTATTACAATGTTTAATGATCATCCTCTGTCCATACTACTGTAGAGCATATGCTTTCACATTGGTCAGAACATTTATTCCAAATTTTGAAAGATAAACTGTTAGTATAATTTGGGTACTTGGCCAACTGGCTAAGTAATGTAAAAGACTAGACTCAAATATGAAGTTAACAATATATGTAGCAGTGAATGCAGCAAGCAATGGAGACACATCAGTGTAGTCTGCATATTACCATCTCAGCAGCTTTTAAATGATTAAAGCTCAGTTCATTAAATGGCAAGCAGGAAAGGGTGAGCAAAAGGCTTGGAAAGTAGATTTTAGAAACTCATTCAAGAAATTGGCAAAAAGGAAAATGGAAATAGAGATACTAAAATGATGGACCAATCAGATTAGATATGCTCAGTCTAGAAAAACATAGTAGCTGTAACAAAAGGAACTGCATTACTAGAGACTACTGTTGCTGAGTGTAGCAAGCATACATAGAGATTATTAATATTTAATATCATAAGTACTAGCGAGGCTAGAGAGGCTGAAGACGCTGAAGAAAAAACATATTGCGCGTGCTCTAGCCGATAGTAAGGTAAAGCACAGATATTTAGGTAGCAAGATTTTGCACTTCTAGTAGTGTGAAATAAACATACGGCTAGATTTAGAGTTTTGTCGTTAACGAGACGCGTAGCTAACGCTGGCTTATTTTTGGCCGCACCTTTTAAATACAGCTGGTATTTAGAGTTCACAGAATGGCTGGGTTTTCAGTGCGTTAGGCTCCAAAAAGGGAGCGTAGAGCATAATTTACCGCCACTGCAACTCTCGATACCAGCGGTGCTTACGGACGCGGCCAGCTTCAAAAACGTGCTCATGCACGATATCCCCATAGGAAACAATGGGGCAGTTTGAGCTGAAAAAAAGCAGCGTTCAGCTCCTAACGCAGCCCCATTGTTTCCTATGGGGAAACACTTCCTAAGTCTGCACCTAACACTCGTGAACCCCGAGTCTAAACACCCCTAACCCCGAGTCTAAACACCCCTAACCTTACACTTATTAACCCCTAATCTGCCGCCCCCGCTATCGCTGACACCTGCATATTTTTTTAACCCCTAATCTGCCGCTCCGTACACCGCCGCAACCTACATTATACCTATGTACCCCTAATCTGCTGCCCCTAACACCGCCGACCTCTATATTATATTTATTAACCCCTAATCTGCCGCCCCCAACGTCGCCTCCACCTACCTACAATTATTAACCCCTAATCTGCTGACCGGACCACACCGCTACTATAATAAATGTATTAACCCCTAAAGCTAAGTCTAACCCTAACACTAACACCCCCCTAACTTAAATATAATTTAAATCTAACAAAATAAATTAACTCTTATTAAATAAATTATTCCTATTTAAAGCTAAATACTTACCTGTAAAATAAACCCTAATATAGCTACAATATAAATTATAATTATATTGTAGCTATTTTAGGATTAATATTTATTTTACAGGCAACTTTGTAATTATTTTAACCAGGTACAATAGCTATTAAATAGTTAATAACTATTTAATAGTTACCTAGTTAAAATAATTACAAAATTACCTGTAAAATAATCCTAACCTAAGTTACAATTAAACCTAACACAACACTATCAATAAATTAATTAAATAAACTATCTACAATTACCTACAATTAAACCTAACACTACACTATCAATAAATTAATTAAATACAATACCTGCAAATAAATACAATGAAATAAACTAACTAAAGTACAAAAAATAAAAAAGAACTAAGTTACAAAAAATAAAAAAATATTTACAAACATTAGAAAAATATTACAATTTTAAACTAATCACACCTACTCTAAGCCCCCCTAATAAAATAACAAAGACCCCCAAAATAAAAAATGCCCTACCCTATTCTAAAATTAAAATAGAAAAGCTCTTTTACCTTACCAGCCCTGAAAAGGGCCCTTTGCGGGGCATGCCCCAAAGAATTAAGCTCTTTTGCCTGTAAAAAGAAAACATATAATACCCCCCCCCCCAACATTACAACCCACCACCCACATACCCCTAATCTAACCCAAACCCCCCTTAAATAAACCTAACACTAAGCCCCTGAAGATCTCCCTACCTTATCTTCACCACGCCGGGTTCATCGATCGATCCAGAAGAGCCTCCGATGTCTTGATCCAAGCCTAAGCGGGGGGCTGAAGATGTCCATGATCCGACTGAAGTCTTCATCCAAGCGGGAGCTGAAGAGGTCCATGATCGGGCTGAAGTCTTCTATCAAGCGGCATCTTCAATCTTCTTTCTTCCGGATCCATGGTCATCCCGCCGACGACTTCCTGACGAATGACGGTTCCTTTAAGGAACGTCATCCAAGATGGCGTCCCTTGAATTCCGATTGGCTGATAGGATTCTATCAGCCAATCGGAATTAAGGTAGGAAAATTCTGATTGGCTGATGGAATCAGCCAATCAGATTCAAGTTCAATCCAATTGGCTGTTCTGATCAGCCAATAGAATGCGAGCTCAATCTGATTGGATGAAGACTTCAGCCCGATCATGGACCTCTTCAGCTCCCGCTTGGATGAAGACTTCAGTCGGATCATGGACATCTTCAACCCCCCACTTGGGCTTGGATCAAGACATCGGAGGCTCTTCTGGATCAATCGGTGAACCCGGCGTGGTGAAGACAAGGCAGGGAGATCTTCAGGGGCTTAGTGTTAGGTTTATTTAAGGGGGGTTTGGGTTAGATTAGGGGTATGTGGGTGGTGGTTTGTAATGTTGGGGGGGGTATTGTATGTTTTTTTTTTACAGGCAAAAGCGGGCATGCCCCGCAAATGGCCCTTTTCAGGGCTGGTAAAGTAAAAGAGCTTTTCTATTTTAATTTTAGAATAGGGTAGGGCATTTTTTTTTATTTTGGGGGTCTTTGTTATTTTATTAAGGGGCTTAGAGTAGGTGTAATTAGTTTAACCCCTTAATGACCAGACCATTTTTCAATTTTCTTACCCTTAATGACAATGGCTATTTTTACATTTCTGCAGTGTTTGTGTTTAGCTGTAATTTCCCTCTTACTCATTTACTGTACCCACACATATTATATACCGTTTTTCTCGCCATTAAATGGACTTTCTAAAGATACCATTATTTTCATCATATCTTATAATTTACTAAAAAAAAAAAAAAATATATGAGGAAAAAATGGAAAAAAAACACACTTTTTCTAACTTTGACCCCCAAAATATGTTACACATCTACAATCACTAAAAAACACCCATGCTAAATAGTTTCTAAATTTTTTCCTGAGTTTAGAAATACCCTATGTTTACACGTTCTTTGCTTTTTTTGCAAGTTATAGGGCCATAAATACAAGTAGCACTTCGCTATTTCCAAACCACTTTTTTTCAAAATTAGCGCTAGTTACATTGGAACCCTGATATCTGTCAGGAATACCTGAATATCCCTTGACATGTATATATTTTTTTTTAGAAGACATCCCAAAGTATTGATCTAGGCCCATTTTGGTATATTTCATGCCACCATTTCACCGCCAAATGCGATAAAAAAAAAAAAGTTCACTTTTTCACAAAATTTGTCACAAACTTTAGGTTTCCCACTGAAATTATTTACAAACAGCTTCTGCAATTATGGCACAAATGGTTGTAAATGCTTCTCTGGGATCCCCTTTTTTCAGAAATAGCAGACTTATATGGCTTTGGGGTTGATTTTTGGTAATTAGAAGGCCGCTAAATGCCGCTGCGTACCACACGTGTTTTATGCCCAGGAGTGAAGGGGTTAATTTGGGAGCTTGTAGGGAGCTTGTAGGGTTAATTTTAGCTTTAGTGTAGTGTAGTAGACAACCCCAAGTATTGATCTAGGCCCATTTTGGTATATTTTATGCCACCATTTCACCTCCAAATGCGAGCAAATAAAAAAAAAAAATTTAAATTTTTCAAAATTTTAGGTTTCTCACTGAAATTATTTACAAACAGCTTGTGCTATTATGGCAGAAATTGTTGTAAAAGCTTCTCTGGGATCCCCTTTGTTCAGAAATAGCAGATTTATATGGCTTTGGCGTTGCTTTTTGGTAATTAGAAGGCCGCTAAATGCTGCTGCGCAGCACACGTTAATTATGCAAAGCAGTGAAGGGGTTAAATTAGGTAGCTTGTAGGGAGCTTGCAGGGTTAATTTTAGAGATCAGCCTCCCACCTGACACATCCCACCCCCTGATCCCTCCCAAACAGCTCTCTTCCCTCCCCCACCCCACAATAGTTCCCGCCATCTTAGGTACTGGCAGAAAGTCTGCCAGTACTAAATAAAAGAGTTTTTTTTTTTTTTTTTAAATAAAAATAATAAAATATTTTAGCTGTGATGGACCCCTGCCTTAGCCCCAACCTCCCTGATCCCCCCTCCAGCTCTCTAACCCTCTCCCCTACCTAATTACCGCCATCTTGGGTACTGGCAGCTGTCTGCCAGTACCCAGTTTGGCCCCAAAAAACCCCCAAAAAGTATTTTTATTTTATTTTTTTACTTAAAAACTATTTCTGTAGTGTAGCAGCCCCCCACAATACCCCCACCCTCACCCCCACCCCCTCCCAGATCCTTTTATATTTTAAAAAAAAAAAAATCCCTTTTTTTTCCCCCTTTCTGCCCTCATTCATTGGTGTCAGTGTGGCTAATGGGTGCACGTGCACGCGCACATGCACGTGCACGTGCACGCGCACATGCACGCTCACGTGCGCACTCACCCCTCGTGCACGTGCACACGCATCGTGCACGCGCGCGCACCCTCACACCCGGCGGGACACTGTCTCCATCGCTACCGGGGCAGAGAGGGCCACAGAGTGGCTCTCTCTGCATCGGAGGCTTGTAAAGTGGTATTGCAGGATGCCTCCATATCGAGGCATCACTGCAATACCCTCAGAGCTGCTGGAAGCATTTGTGATCGCTTACAGCACTCTATTAGACAACTGACGTACCAAGTACGTCCATTGTCGTTAACTGTTAGTTTTTGCATGACGTACCTGGTACGTCAGTTGTCATTAAGGGGTTAAAATTGTTGTAATATTTTTCTAATGTTTGTAAATATTTTTTTGTAACTTAGTTCTTTTTTATTTTTTGTACTTTAGTTAGTTTATTTCATTGTATTTATTTGTAGGTATTGTATTTAATTAATTTATTGATAGTGTAGTGTTAGGTTTAATTGTAGATAATTGTAGGTATTTTATTTAATTTATTTATTGATAGTGTAGTGTTAGGTTTAATTGTAAGTTAGGTTAGGATTTATTTTACAGGTAATTTTGTAATTATTTTAACTAGGTAACTATTAAACAGTTATTAACTATTTAATAGCTATTGTACCTGGTTAAAATAAATACAAAGTTGCCTGTAAAATAAATATTAATCCTAAAATAGCTACAATATAATTATAATTTATATTGTAGATATATTAGGGTTTATTTTACAGGTAAGTATTTAGCTTTAAATAGGAATAATTTATTTAATAAGAGTGAATTTATTTCGTTAGATTTAAATTATATTTAATTAGGGGGGGTGTTAGGGTTAGAATTAGCTTTAGGGGTTAAAAAATTTATTAGAGTAGCGGTGATGTACGGTCGGCAGATTAGGGGCTAATGCTTGAAGTTAGGTGGTGGCGATGTTAGGGAGGGCAGATTAGGGGTTAATACTATTTATTATAGGGTTATTGAGGCGGGAGTGAGGCGGATTATGGGTTAATACATTTATTATAGTAGCGGTGAGGTCTGTTCGTCAGATTAGGGGTTAATAAGTGTAGGTAGGTGGAGGCGACGTTGAGGGCGGCATATTAGGGGTTAATAAATATTATGTATGTGTCGGCGGTATTAGGGTCAGCAGATTAGGGGTACATAGGGATAACGTAGGTGGCGGCGGTGTGCGGTCGTGCGGTCGTCAGATTAGGGGTTAAAAAAATTTAATAGAGTGGCGGCGATGTGGGGGGGCCTCGGTTTAGGGGTACATAGGTAGTTTATGGGTGTTAGTGTACTTTAGAGCACAATAGTTAAGAGCTTTATAAACCGGCGTTAGCCCAAAAAGCTCTTAACTACTTACTTTTTTCTGCGGCTGGAGTTTTGTCGTTAGATTTCTAACGCTCACTTCAGCCATGACTCTAAATACCGGCGTTAGAAAGATCCCATTGAAAAGATAGGATACGCAAATGACGTAAGGGGATCTGCGGATGGAAAGTGAGCGTTAGACCCTTTCCTGACTGACTCTAAATACCAGCGGTAGCCCAAAACCAGCGTTAGGAGCCTCTCAATAAACACACAGCACCAGGTTTTGGGCTAAAGACCGGTCACGTTTATTGTAAATAAACCTTCTTAACTTAAGCTATTTAAATATGCCCAATAAGGCAACTACTCATAATAAACAAAGAACTGTAACGTTCTTCATAAAAATTTATGGCGGCAATGAACTAGCTATTCTAACCCCTACTGACAGACGGCCAGGGCCCTACACAGTGTTTGCAGCGTGGCACGGATTGCGCGCACCCAATTGGCAGAGAGAGAGAGCTGTAATCTATTAGAGTTGTTTGTCCTACGATTAGTAGGGGGGAGTAACCCCTAGGTCGGCACCTAGTGGGCGTCACCTCCCCCATCCCAGGACATTACTCTTCTCTCTCCCTGCCCACTCTCTGGACCCTGACCGACCGCCACAAGAGTCAGCCACCTCTTGCCGCCACAGCAACACTTAACTATCAACATGGTAACCAAATTTTTGTAAAACTTTTTTTTTTATATATATAACTAAGTGAAGGGCTCTGGGAATATCCCCAATGAAAATGTCTAATCCCACCTCCGTGAGATAAACGCCATCGGGGCGATAAAGCGCCTTGTTGTCCGCCGTTAGGGTCTCATGCCTTATGGCAAAACCGCCTATCGCCGTGACCGTCCTTCCCATCTCCCTATTCAACTACTTTCTGACATTGCACGCTGCCCTTTGATTAAAAATGTATCTCCAACGCAGTCGTGCAACCACGTTGGACCACCCGATCTTAACATCACTGAGCCACGCGCACAACCAGCGTATGTCAGAAGCCATCTTCCTTATTAAATCCAAAACTGGAACCGAGCCCATATCGTTCCCTCCCAGATGCAAAACAACAATCTGAGGCTTCCCCCACCTCCTATGTGCATCCTGTAGAAGAGCAGGCAAGTTGTCCCAGGTTAAACCTCTCCGTCCGAGCCATCGAATATCGGCCCTGGATGAGTGAAATCCCAATTGCTGCCCGTCTGGCATTTGCAGGGCCCGAATGGACGCCCAATGCATGTACGAGTGCCCCACAATCCACACCCGTATAGTGGCCGCACTCTTGCCTGCAATAACATGACACAAGGCTGAGCAAAACCCAATCCCCGAACAGTGCCACAATAACCTCTAAGCAGACCCTCAAACAATCCCCTGAACCCCCCTCAGATTGATCCCAACCTAAAGAGAGCTACTCTGATAAGGGACGAATATACAACTTAAATCTGCCAGATTTCCACCGCCCCAAACACTTAATGTCCGCCTCTGAGGACCCACTACTAGCTGCGCTAGTCACCGCCCCAATCCTAAATGAATGGGACCCTATTCTGTCCGGGTCAAGGCCTGCGGCCTTCACCGCTTTAGCCAGCACCCTCTTAAATTGGAAAACTGACAAAGAGGAGCCATCCTCATGGACAAACAACTGACTACTATCCTTAGGGCGCACCTTACAGAATTCCTCAAAGCCCATCACGGGACAACACTCGGGGAATTCGCGTCTACGTAGGGGGAGCCACGCCCCTTTTCCCATTGGGTCGGTTTTTGACCGGGGTATGAGCAGTAACAAGCCATAATTTGTGGGCTTAACATGCTTCCTAAGTATCCCACCAGCCCCGCCATCCTTGGCTGAGGACACCAGCTCGCCCACCCTCAATACCCCTGCCAAGGCGAATGAGAACGCTGCCCTGAAGAGCAATACTTCATAATGCGATGAGCACACTGACTGCAGCATCCCCATCAGCTCCCTCAATCTGAGTGGCGTAATTGGCTCCCTGTGGTCAGTAGTGCGAGGAGCCAGCTGCCCCCAGCCTTTCAGTACCTGCCTAACCAAGAAAGAGCCGGAGTGGTCCGCCAGCCCAAGCATCTTGTTAAAGAACGCCAAAGCCGACAGCCTAGCCTGGGCCGCTAACCTAGACACTCCCTGCCCCCGCAAGCAAGCCAACCAGTCAAGAACATGTACCTGGGTAGCGGACTGCACCTGGAACCCCTGCTGGCTAGCAAAGCTGACCTAAGCCTTCCAATGACCCACATATGTTCTCCACATCTTTGGCACCAAATATGCCCTCACCAGGGAGAGAATGCTTTCCCAACCCCCGCCATCTGCCAAAGAAAAGGAGGGCAAATTAATCCTGAATGCTCCGCCCCAGGTACCACCTTCCTAAACTGCACCCAGTTAAACCTAGACAAAGCATCCGCCACAACATTCTTCACTCCCGGCACCTGCCTCGCCATGAAGCTAATGTTCAACTGCAAGCAGCGCAACAGTAAATGCCGCAAATACCTGACCACCCTTGGGGATGATGCAGTTAATGGCGTACACCACACTCATGTTGTCGCACCAAAAAATTACCGACTGATTAGCCAGCCTATGTCCCCAGAGCTCGATCGCCACTATAATTCGGAAGAGCTCCAATAGGGTCAAGTTCCTAGTCAGGCCCGAGGACACCCAATCCTGAGGCCATGTAATCGTGCTCCATACTGCGTCCAGGTAAGCGCCATACCCGAAACCTCCCGCTGCATCTGTAAACAGGTGAAGTGATTGGTTCGAAATAGGGTCCCTCTTCAACAAGCAGACACCGTTGAATTTCTCCAGAAATTCTTTCCAAACAGCCAGGTCTTCCTTCATCCCCAAGGAAACCGGAATCCTGGCCCCGCAGTGGGCCCTCCAACCGTCTGTTAAATACCCTCCCCATGGGTATAGCCCTACCAGCAAAATTCAGCAACCCCAACAGCGATTGTAATTCATTGATGGAAATATAATCCGCGGCCACCACAGACGAAACCACTTGCCGCAAGCGGTCGACCTTGTCTTTAGGAAGCCTGCAGACTGCCACCTGGGTATCAATTTCAATCCCTAGGAAGGTCAAACAGGTACAGGGGCCCTGCGTTTTCTCATTCGCTAAAGGAACCCCGAACCTGTCCATCATATCCTGCATAATCTCCATCACGCGCGCGCATTCGCCTGAATCCGCCTCCCCCAACAGCAAAAAAGTCATCCAAGTAGTGGGCCAAAGCCCCACCCCCAGGCGTCTTCTGTACTACCCAGTGCAGAAAGGAGCTGAAATTTTCAAATAGGGCACATGAAAGCGAGCACCCCATGGGGAGACATTTGTCTACGTAATATGCTCCATCCATTTTCATGCCCATTAGCCTGAAAGCGGACGGATGCAGAGGCAACAAGTGAAAGGCGGACTCTATGTCCAATTTCGCCATAAGAGCGCCTTTCCCTTTGCCCTTTACAATAATTAAAGCATTGTGAAAGGACTGGTAATGAACCAAGCTTACCTCAGGGTCGATGGCATTGTTCACCGAAGCCCCTTTTGGGAAAGATAGGTGGTGTATAAGTTGGAACTTGCCCATGTCCTTCTTGGGGACTACCCCCAATGGAGACACCACAAGATCCGGCAGAGGCTGTGCCCAAAATGGGCCTGCCACCCTGCCCAGCGCCAATTCTTTTCCCAACATTTCCCTGACTACCTCCGGAAAATCATGCGCTGATTTCAGGTTACGGTGGACAGTGGAACCCACCACTTGGCCTTCCACCGGTATCCTGAACCCCTCCACCAACCCCGCCCCGAGCAGCCGTGCTGCCTCTGGGAAGGGGTAGTTCGCCAGCCATGGCTGCCACGTTAAGCTGAGTTGGGGCCCTTGTGTCCAGGGGGCCCTTTTGCAACTTGCCTATCCCCCCAGACTCGTTCCTTTTGCTACAATACGAACCTGAGTGTGGCCCGCCGCAGAATTTGCAAATGTGCCGAAAGGAGCAACTTGCTCCTCTGTCACATTGCATATCCTGAAATTTCCAAAACTCCCTGCCCCGCTTTTTTGCCCATTGGGCGGGGCGGCCGGCCCCCTGGCGTGTCACTAGGGAGCTCATGGCCGCGCCCTCCAGGCCCAATTTAGACCACAGGTGGAGATTCTGGGTCCCGAAGTGCAGGAGAGGATTTCCTATCATCTTCCTACAGAAGGCCATGTCATATTCACGCCATGCGCCTTCCTTAAATCTCGCCCGGATATCGCTGATGGTATCCTTGTACTTGAATAAACTGTGCCCTTGTGACTGCCATTTGTCTACATAGCACGTAGCTAAAACCCTAAAACACTGATGCCACTCCTCATAGGTCTGCAGACGTTGCACTTTCATATGGCCAGTGCCGTCCGCAGCCCTCTCCTTAGCCATGCAAGCCGCTGGTGAAAGTTCAAAGATGTTCACATATCGCCCATCTTGAATCTTCTTCACCACCTTAGACTTCAAATGCCCATACAAGGAATGCACGAGACATGGGTAGGTGTCCCCATGAGCTGCAACCTTTCTCGTTACCGTGAACGCCCCTACGCCTGGTTGCTCAACACTAAGCGACTGCACCACTGGTACCACCTGACTAACCACTGCTGTTGGATTTGTCCCCTTAACCTGCGCCGCCACTAATTTCTTAATCATCTTGAACATTTCTTTCTGCCCTTTTCCTACCAGTCCCAGGTCCCCTTCACTCTCTGAGGCTGACCCACTAGAAGATGTACCTACATCTACGTGTGCAGAAGTGTGCAATAAAAACTCACAGCTGGGTGCCAATGGTGGTGCAGCTCCTGCCTCCTGCTGGTGGGATGAGGAAGAAGAAGGCCCAGGTGTTGCTGAAGGTGCAGATGCCACCACTTCTTGACCTGCAGCTGACGTACTTGCAGCGACTGGATCCATGGCCAAACCCTGTGAAAACACAACATTTTGGGGAGTACTCTGTGTGGAAGATGACACCCCCGAGGGGCTACCCACCATCTTACTCTGACCCCCCTGCATGCACACACCCAGAGCAGATGCCACCGCCTGCCTAATCACCTCTTCTTTCACACAGTATGAAGGTCCCTGTGTCCCACTCACACCACTGCAATCATGTTCTAGACCAACCCTCTGTGCTCTGTATGCAGACTGTGTAATCCTGAAATCAGCAACCCCAGATGCAGTGCCTGCCACGTCCAGGAACTCAGTGTCCCTGTGCTCCTGACTAACCACAGTTATGCTCCTGTGGCTTGCCTCCCCCTGCCTAATTTTGTGCTCCTTGCTGCTGTTCTACGTCTACCCCTAGCGCTTTTAACCATGGCTTTCCTACCCTGTGTGATCCTTCCTTGCCCTAAGCCACCCTGCGCTGCACCACCTTGGAGCAAACCCTCCTGAGCCACAGTACCAGGATCTACAGGCACTCGCACCACATTCAGCTGGGAATCACTCGGTTGGGCCATGCCCATGCACCACACTCCTATTACACACAGACCTTCGAGTCACACACCCAGATGCCACTTGGGAAGATGCCACCCTCTCAACGCCAACCAGCCCTCCCAGCCTGTCCGGAGTGCGATCACCCGCACAGAGCCTCCCCAACTTACTGTGCTGGACTCCGTGCGCAGATCCACTCTACTCGCTTCTCCTCTTCCGGGCGCGACTGCACCCACGCTCCTCCGCACTTGATGAGTAAGATGGAGAGGACTCACGGGACACAGCGCCGGAAGGCGCGGGGCTTAGACCCGACGCTTGGCTCACACTGTGCTGCGTAGGCCCGCCCAGCCCCTCATCCACATCGCCCATATTCGCGCCAGCAACCACGGGGGGCAAGGACCCAATGAGTGCCTGCGCAAGGGCCAATATTGAATTTAAGGCCACAGGGGGCAAAGACTGCAGCTGCTGCAACGAAAGTGCAGTCGCAGCAGCTGCACTCAAATGCGGCCCAGGACCAGGGATACAAACCGCAGGGGCTACCTCGTGGGAGGCTAGCTGCCCTGCTATGTTATTAATGTTAGTTAAAACCTCATGACTCGCAATGGGGGCAGATATTAAGGGGGCATTGATAACCCCTATAGCATTTGGGGCATGCAAGGTTGTAGCAGAAGGCCCAACCGGAGAGGGCTGAGCCCCAGGGCCTGATAAACCGGTCCCAAGGCCCAATCCCCTCTGTACCGGTGGCCTATTCCTTAGCATGGGGGCTGCCCTGGGCCTAGAGAGAGGGGAATGGGGTACCACATCCTCTGAAGCTGATCCTCCACTCTCTCTTGCAGCTCCCCGCATGCCAGGAACCTCCTGCACGACCTCCCTGAATCTCAAAGGTGGCACTGATCTCCTCTTAGAACGCTCCATGACACCACAAAGCAGAAAAACTCCTTTGAAGTCTGGAACCAGGAACAAAAGAGGGCCGAATCCACTGCAGCCAGGACCTATAAAGGTAAGCAGAAACACCCACACCCACATTTGTAACACTGTAGCACCTAGTACCCTCCAGACGTCAACTCAGTTATCCCTTAATTTTGTTACAGGCCCACTAGAGGGCCCTACACTTCCAGTATGAGCTGCAGACTCAGAGAAAGTGATGGTAATCTGTAAAACACAGTGTGACATTTGTGGATAAAGTCAAGGAATCCTGGAAGCATGGATGGGTTATATAGGTCAAAGTTGTGATGGTCTTGGGCATGTGTGTGCATTTCTTGGAGGGATTTTGTTATTTTTCAGTTTCACTTTCTGAAACTAGATTATTCATTGGTTCGGGAACATGATGGGAGGGACAGAGATTCAAAATTAGACAATCTTGCAAAATAAAGAACAGTGTCTATGCTCAACAGTGTTGCCATGTACTGCTGCATATTTTTAAACACCACTAGTATATCCCATTAAAGAGACATTATATTTATATTGCCCCCTTTTCCTGTAATTTAATTCTGAAAATTGTGTGCTTTCCAATTCCTGATAAAAACTTATGTGCATATTCTATACTCAACATTATGATATTCCACCTAGTCATGTGTTGTGCATTTTAGTGACTCATTTGTAACTGTCCTCAACAGAGAATGAAACCTAGGTTAAAACATGGCCATGACCATTGCTTTACAGACAATAAACCATACACTTTTTTACACATCAGAATTTTAAAAGAAAATGTACCAGCATATAATTCTCACAATAATCGTTGCTTTTAATACATAATTCTATCTGCCATTTATTTAGTGTTCAATATCTTTCTAAATGACCTGTTTTCATAAACTAGGGATTTACTCAAACCCTGACGTTTTTTAAATTTCCAGTGAAAAAGACTCTGGAACCCATTTGTGAAGCGGCAGACACAGCTTTGGGGCCCATGGTTTGCAGGCTCACGAAAGTTGGCCTGAAACGTTGGTTAAGTAGCTGTGGTTTAAAGACCTCTGCTACTTAGCCTCTCTGCCACCTCAAGGGCTGTGAAGTAAAATCATCCTGCTCAGGATCGACCGGGATGGTTGACAAGAACAGGGGGCTGCGGCTACGCAAGCGATGAGGCGGCAACGTTTCGGGATCGGAAACTTGTTCATCCAGGCTATGATAAATGGGAGCCTCTGAGTTAAATTTATTAGCAATTCAAGGAGCTCTCCTGAGAGAAAAATTTAGCACTTTAATATTCCACAGGAATTGGAAAGATTTGATTTTTCTCACTGGAGTTCTTTAAAATATTAGTGAATATAGAACAATGGCCTGACATTTGTTTACTTGTTATAAAGAGTTGAATGTCTAAGGAAGAAAAATGTTTTATCAGAACAAGAGTAAAAATGAAACCTGGTGTATATTAAATTAACTACTATTCAGGGTGGGAATTGACTTGCATGTATTTTGTTTTATGTGTTCTTTGTTAAATCGTTTACAGTATTATGAGAGTCAGGGAACATCTTACATTGTCACAACACAAAGTACTTCCTTCTTTTGCTGTACATAATATTCTAAACTGCTTGCAAGCTGTCATCCTGTCAATGGGAATCATAGTTGCTTATGCTGCTATAATTTGTATTTAATGAACTTTATTCAACTGTGGAAAGAAAATGAGCTGTTTTTCTTTGTCTCTTCTCTTCTTAACACAATGTGGTTAACAGAAGCTTAGATTTGCTGTAGAATCTGTACAGAGACTAGATCAAATCCTCATACAGTTGCTTTGAGAATACCCATGAAAAAAAAGAAAACAATAGCATTTGGTGGTATAATAGAAAAGTGTCCTTAAAGAACTGATTTAAATTATGGCTTGATTGGGAACAGATGCAAGAGCTTAATTCTTAAGTATAATCTACCTAAGACTACACAGAAAAATAACACTAGTATATTTTTGCATCAACATCTGCTTTTCCTTTCAGCTATAGTAGATGTTCCTGTTTGTCTGTTGCAACCTCACATATCTACTATAGCTCAATTAGAATGTAAGTTTTACTGATAATTATCCGCTGGTGATGAACAGATTTTGAAAAAGGAAAAAAATTCAAACACCATGCAAAACTTAGATTGGTGTTCCTAAAAGTGTATTGATCTCATGCTCTATTCTGGTGGTCAAATTCTCTCCTCTGACTTTTAAAAGAACATCAATTATGTAAAGTATATTTTAAGGAAGTGATAACACTGTTGCTCCTTGCTCTGTTTTATTCTAAGGTCATAACTGCGCCTCTGTGGAAGCTTTAGAGAAACGCAGCGTCAGGGGTCTTTTTGTTTTAATGTGCTCCCTGTTGTGGTAGAATAATAATAGAATCTAACAGCAATAATATATTTAATTAGACAAATGTAGGATCTATGAGCAGTTTCATATAGACGTTAACTAGCCATTTCGTAGCAATCAATAGAGATATATTCACAGGATTAACTACCTATAGTAGATAAAACAGTTGGATATTTTACCAGAGTATAACGAGACGATTTTTGTCTCTTTTCTTTTTACTCTTTGTTGCTACTTTTGTAAGTTTTGGCACGAGTATAGAAGATCAAACCTATCTATAAAAACACATCTGTAATGTTAACTTAAAGGCCGTCATATTTAAGCATATGCTGTGCTATTAGTGACACAGCCAATATAATATAACAAACTTCTAACGGCTTATTTCCCTGTTTTACTATCGCTGGTGTATTGCAACTTCAGTCTTATTGAAAGACCAAACAACTTATATATTTTAATACCATTGATTAGAATTTCCTATATGCTTACAATAAGAACAATGTAATATTGATCACACGAGTTGCTATATTTAAGTTCATAGTGTGTCATTAGAGTCATTTGGTAATACTATACAATAATTTTTTAACGGCTCTTTCTTTGGATTCAAGATATGGACAACATCATATGGGTATTAACACACATATAAGCAATTTATACCATTAATTATATATCTTACATACAGGAACAAACAAGACAGAGTATGTATATTTTGTTCCTACACCAGTGAATTATTATAAGGTTGTTTTCAAGTTACAGAGATAAGTAGTGACAAACAGCTAAAATAAAGTAACACAAGCTGCAATTCAATGTTGTAATCTTCACTTGCAACTATAACATCTTGTCAATCTACTCAGGCAAATAATTCATACCCAATACAAAATCTCTCATACAATAAGTATTTTGTGTGAAAGTGAATTTACTAAAATATAGTCTTCTATTGATCTATCCAATACAAGAGACAAAACTGTGATTTATTTCCACAGAGATTCAACAAATTTAACCTTTATTATATGGAATATATTTAAATAGATAGTACCTCTATATATTAGAGAAAGGAGTACTCTATCTGTGCTGTATATTAAAGCCAAATATAAGGCAAAAAGCAGTTCATAGTAAGCACAATATAGGCTAAATCAACATATTCAATACTATACGATAGTTCTTTTGGATATTGTTGTTGTTATCTAAGTATATACATTACCACACAGGTGGAGTGTTTTTAAATTTAATATGGTCAGCAAAACACCATTTATTATTTGCTGTCTTATTAATTTCAATAATAAAAGTTATTTTTTTAACAATTCCCTTCTTTAGATTTCATCTAGATTTATTATTTCAATATCAGTACATAGAAGCATACTTTTGTGCCATAACTCACACATTGTGAGTAATGTCTATCTAAGTATAACTATTTATTTATGCTTAAGTACTGCTCCTTTAAGTGAACTACAACAAACATATGTGAATACACATCTATACTGACAAGACACTATAGGAGTTATTTATTAACCCCTTAATGACCGCAGCACTTTTCCATTTTCTGTCCGTTTGGGACCAAGGCTATTTTTACATTTTTTGCGGTGTTTGTGATTAGTTGTAATTTTCCTCTTACTCATTTACTGTACCCACACATATTATATACCTTTTTTTCTCACCATTAAATGGACTTTCTAAAGATACCAATATTTTCATCATATCTTATAATTTACTATAAAAACATTATAAAATATGAGGAAAAAATGGAAAAAAAACACAATTTTTCTAACTTTGACCCCCAAAATCTGTTACACATCTACAACCACCAAAAAACACCCATGCTAAATAGTTTCTAAATTTTGTCCTGAGTTTAGAAATACCCAATGTTTACATGTTCTTTGCTTTTTTTGCAAGTTATAGGGCCATAAATACAAGTAGCACTTTGCTATTTCCAAACCACTTTTTTTCAAAATTAGCGCTAGTTACATTGGAACACTAATATTTTTCAGGAATCCCTGAATATCCATTGACATGTATAAAAAATTTTTTAGAAGACATCCCAAAGTATTGATCTAGGTCCATTTTGGTATATTTCATGCCACCATTTCACCGCCAAATGCGATCAAATAAAAAAAAATTGTTCACTTTTTCACAAATTTTTTCACAAACTTTAGGTTTCTCACTGAAATTATTTACAAACAACTTATGCAATTATAGCATAAATGGTTGTAAATGCTTCTCTGGGATCCCCTTTGTTCAGAAATAGCAGACATATATGGCTTTGGCTTTGCTTTTTGGTAATTAGAAGGCTGCTAAATGCCACTGCGCACAATACGTGTATTATGCCCAGCAGTGAAGGGGTTAATTAGGGAGCATGTAGGGAGCTTCTAGGGTTAATTTTAGCTTTAGTGTAGTGTAGTAGACAACCCCAAGTATTGATCTAGGCCCATTTTGGTATATTTCATGCCACCATTTAACCGTCAAATGCGATCAAATTAAAAAAAAAACGTTAACTTTTTCACAATTTTAGGTTTCTCACTGAAATTATTTACAAACAGTTTGTGCAATTATGGCACAAATGGTTGTAAATGCTTCTCTGGGATGCCCTTTGTTCAGAAATAGCAGACATATATGACTTTGGCGTTGCTTTTTGGTAATTAGAAAGTCGCTAAATGCTGCTGCGCATCACATGTGTATTATTGCTAGCAGTGAAGGGGTTAATTAGGTAGTTTGTAGGGAGCTTGCACACATTCCACCCCCTGATCCCTCCCAAACAGCTCCCTTCCCTCCCCCACCCCACAATTGTCCCCGCCATCTTAAGTACTGGCAGAAAGTCTGCCAGTACTAAAATAAAAGTTTAAAAAAAAAAAAAAAGCATATTTACATATGCTATGTTTAGGATCCCCCCTTAGCCCCCAACCTCCCTGATCCCCCCAAAACAGCTCTCTAACCCTCCCCCTCTGCCTTATTGGGGGTCATCTTGGGTACTGGCAGCTGTCTGCCAGTACCCAGTTTGCACAAACAAATGTTTATTTTTTATTTTTTTATTTATTTTTTTCTGTAGTGTAGCTTCCCCCCCCCACGAACCAACCCACCTAAATTACACCTAAGGGTTTTTTTTACATTATAGGTCCCACTTTTATTTTGTTTTGGGACACATTTTTTCTGTAGTATAGCGGTTCCCACCCGCTCCCTCCCCGTGCACGCGCCCCGCCCCCCCCCCCTCGTGCACGTGTGCGCGCTCGCGCGCTCCACTGGACTTCCCTGCCCACGATCCCGCCCCCCTCCACATGACCAGGGCCATCGATGGCCGACACCCACCTCCCACACCGGCTCCCACCCACCAACGATACCGGCCATCGATGTCCGGTGCAGAGAGGGCCACAGAGTGGCTCTCTCTGCATCGGATGGCCGTAAAAGGTTATTGCAGGATGACTCCATATCGAGGCATCACTGCAATAACCGGAAAGCAGCTGGAAGCGAGCAGGATCGCTTCCAGCTGCTTTCCACACCGAGGACGTGCAGGGTATTTCTTCAGGCGTTAACTGCCTTTTTTTCTGAGGACGTACCCTGCACGTCCTCGGTCATTAAGGGGTTAAATCTCAGAGTTATAATTTTGTTTCCAATTTTGTTATAAATCATAACTGCGCTGGATTCAATGTAAAATGTTCTAATTTCTGGCTATTTTCTTTCACGTTAGTGTAATGACTACCATTTTGAAAGGTGTCGTCCCACTTCCTGAATGTTATTCAAACACTCTTTAACGGGTTTATTCCTTACCTTGAGGCTTATTCTAAGGAGAAAAGGGATTTTGACAGTTTTTGGAGCTATAAATAGAGATGTCGCGAACCTTAAAATTTCGGTTCACGAACGGCGGACTCGAACTTCCGTGACTGGTCGCGAACCGGCGAACTGCGCGAACCGCCATTGACTTCAATAGTCAGGCGAACTTTAAAACCCACAAGGACTCTTTCTGGCCCCAATAGTGATGGAAAAGTTGTTTGAAGGGGACTAACACCTGGACTGTGGCATGCGGGAGGGGGATCCATGGCAAAACTCCCACGGAAAATAACATAGTTGATGCAGAGTCTGGTTTTAATCCATAAAGGGCCTTAATCACCTAACATTCCTAATTTTTTTTTTGAATAACGTGCTTTAAAACATCAGGTATGATGTTGTATCGATCAGGTAGTGTAAGGGTTATGCCCGCTTCACAGTGACAGACCAAACTCCCAGTGTAATGCACCGCAAACAACTGCACACAGTCCATTTGCTCAACCACGAGTTAGATAGATTTGATAGATACATACATTACATAGATCAATAGATGCAATATACATATGATAGATACAAATTACATAGATCAATAGACGCAATATACATTTGATGATAGATACGAATTACATAGATCAATCGATGCAATATACATTGGATAGATACAAATTACATAGATCAAAAGATGCAATATACATTTGATAGATACGAATTACATAGATCAATAGATGCAATTTATATTTGATAGATACGATTGATAGATAGATTTGATAGATAAATAGATAGATTTGATAGATATATGATTTCCCTGACAGAGTATAACAATAAGACATGTGGTCTGGGACCCGTGGTGTGTTAAGTAGTATTATTCTTAGCAGTTTACTACCTGTTACTCCCCCTGTCGGGGGAGGTCTATATGGCCTGCATTTTTGGAACAGGGAGATGGAAGAAGGTGATTGGTCTGTCCTCCTACTTCAAATTTGGCCGAAACACAAGTGGCTGTCTCAAATCAGTCCAGCCACGAGAAAGATAGATTTGATAGATAGATATACATAGATTGATAGTTAGATAGAATTGATAGAAGATAAATAGATAAATTTAATAGATATATAATTACCCTGACAAAGTATAATAATAAAACATGCGGTCTGGGACCCATGGTAACTAGGTTGTGTTAAGTAGTACTATTCTTAGCACTTTAATCCCTGTAACTCCCCCTATCGGGGGAGGTCTATATGGCCTGCCTGATTACCCTGACAAAGTATACTAATAAAACATGCGGTCTGGGACCCATGGTAACTAGGTTGTGTTAAGTACTAAGTAGTACTGTTCTTAGCACTTTACTACCTGTTACTCCCCATATCGGGGGAGGTCTATATGGCCTGCATGATTACCCTGACAAAGTATAACTACAAGACATGCGGTCTGGGACCCATGGTAACTAGGTTGTGTTAAGTAGTACTATTCTTAGCACTTTAATACCTATTACTCCCCATATCAGGGGAGGTCTATATGGCCTGCATGATTACCCTGACAAAGTATAATAATAAAACATGCGGTCTGGGACCCATCATAATTAGGTTGTGTTTAGTAGTACTATTCTTAGCATTTTAATCCCTTTTACTCCCCCTATCGGGGGAGGTCTATATGGCCTGCATGATTACCCTGACAAAATATAACAACAAGACATGCGGTCTGGTACCCATGGTAACTAGGTTGTGTTAAGTAGTACTATTCTTAGCACTTTAATACCTGTTACTCCCCCTATCTGTGGAGGTCTATATGGCCTGCATGATTACCCTGACAAAGTATCACAACAAGACATGCGGTCTGGGACCCATGGTAACTAGGTTGTGTTAAGTAGTACTGTTCTTAGCAGTTTAATAACTGTTACTCCCCATATCGGGGGAGGTCTATATGGCCTGCATGATTACCCTGACAAAGTATAATAATAAAACATGCGGTGTGGGACCCATCATAATTAGGTTGTGTTTAGTAGTACTATTCTTAGCACTTTAATCCCTTTTACTCCCCCTATCGGGGGAGGTCTATATGGCCTGCATGATTACCCTGACAAAATATAACAACAAGACATGCGGTCTGGTACCCATGGTAACTAGGTTGTGTTAAGAAGTACTATTCTTAGCACTTTAACACCTGTTACTCCACCTATCTGAGGAGGTCTATATGGCCTGCTCGATTACCCTGACAAAATATAACAACAAGACATGCGGTCAGGGACCCATGGTAACTAGGTTGTGTTAAGTAATACTATTCTTAGCACTTTAATCCCTTTTACTCCCCCTATCGGGGGAGGTCTATATGGCCTGCCTGATTACCCTGATAAAATATAACAATAAGACATGCGGTCTGAGACCCATGGTAAGGTTGTGTTAAGTAGTACTATTCTTAGCACTTTAATCCCTGTAACTCCCCCTATCGGGGGAGGTCTATATGGCCTGCCTGATTACCCTGACAAAATATAACAATAAGACATGCGGTCTGTGACCCATGGTAAGGTTGTGTTAAGTAGTACTATTCTTAGCAGTTGAATCCATTTTACTCCCCCTATCGGGGGAGGTCTATATAGCCTGCCTGATTACCCTGACAAAATATAACAATAAGACATGTGGTCTGGGAGCCATGGTAACTAGGTTGTGTTAAGTAGTACTATTCTTAGCACTTTAATCCCTGTAACTCCCCCTATCGGGGGAGGTCTATACTGCCTGCCTGATTACCCTGACAAAATATAACAACAAGACATGCGGTCTGGGACCCATGGTAACTAGGTTGTGTTAAGTAGTACTATTCTTAGCACTTTAATACGTGTTACTCCACCTATCCGGGGAGTTCTATATGGCCTGCCTGAGTACCCTGACAAAATATAACAATAAGACATGCGGTCTGGGACCCATGGTAAGGTTACTTCCTTTTGCACAATAGAGTACAGGTATGGCATCGATTTTAGGAACCCAGAGATAATTTTTAGGAACCGGGAGATGGAAAAAAATGCTTGGACACCAAGTACAGGTCGTTCTCCTTCAGCCTTTTTATACGAGGGTTCAGGACCCTCAACAGAAACAACAGCATGAAACACCACATATGCCATCCTTTTGAACAATCCAGTACAGGTATGGCATCGATTTTAGGAACTCAGAGATAATTTTTAGGAACCGGAAAATGGAAAAAGATGCTTGGACACCCAGTACAGGTTGTTCTCCTTCAGCCTTTTTATACGAGGGTCCCGGACCCTCAACAGAAACAACATCATGAAACACCAAATATGCCATCCTTTTGAACAATCCAGTACAGGTATGGCATCCATTTTAGGAACCCGGAGATATTTTTAGGAACCGGGAGATGGAAAAAGATGCTTGGACACCCAGTACAGCTTGTTCTCCTTCAGCCTTGTTATATGAGGGTCCAGATTCACAGTCAAAAACATTTTTATTTTAAATATTTACAATACTAATATAACAAATATGATTGGTGGCACTAGTTGGCAAGTGGGCCTAGCACACACGCTGGGAGGAAGGCAACTGCAATTAGATTACACTAGCTGACTGATGCTTCACAGTCAAAAAAGTTTTTTTTTAAATATTTACACTACTGTTATAACAAATATGATTGGTGGCACTAGTTGGCAAGTGGGCCTGGCACACACGCTGGCAGGCAGGCAACTGCAATTCAATTGCACTAGCAGACTGATGATTCACAGTCAAAAAAGTTTTTATTTTAAATATTTTCAAAACTGTTATAACAGATATGATTGGTGGCAATAGTTGGCAAGTGGGCCTGGCACACACGCTGGCAGGCAGGCAACTTCAATTAGATTACATTAGCAGACTGATGTTTCACAGTCAAAAAATATATTTTTTTAAATATTTACACTACTATTATAACAAATATGATTGGTGGCACTAGTTGGCAAGTGGGCCTGGCACACACGCTGGGAGGAAGGCAACTGAAATTAGATTACACTAGCTGACTGAAGTTTCACAGTCAAAAAAGTTTTTATTTTAAATTTTTACAATACTGTTATAACAAATATGATTGGTGCCACTAGTTGGCAAGTGGGCCTGGCGCACACGCTGGCAGGCAGGCAACTGCAATTCAATTGCACTAGCAGACTGATTATTAACAGTCAAAAAGTTTTTATTTTAAATATTTACAATACTGTTATAACAAATATGATTGGTGGCACTAGTTGGCAAATGGGCCTGGCACACACGCTGGCAGGCCAGGCAACTGCAATTCAATTGCACTAGCAGACTGATGATTCACAGTCAAAAAAGGTTTTATTTTACATATTTACAATACTGTTATAACAAATATGATTGGTGGCACTAGTTGGCTAGTGGGCTTGGCACACACACTGGCAGGCAGGAAACTGAAATTCAATTGCACTAGCAGACTGATGATTCAAAGTCAAAAATGTTTTTATTTTAAATATTTACACTACTTTTATAACAAATATGATTGGTGGCACTAGTTGGAAAGTGGGCCTGGCACACACGCTGGCAAACAGGCAACTGCAATTAAATAACACTAGCAGACTGATGTAAAAGTTTTTTAAAAAAAAGTTACACTAATGTTACAACAGATAGGAGTGGTGGCACTGAGGATAGAAGTAGGCACAGTATGTGCTGGCAGCCTGACACACAGGCTGGCACTAGTAGTGGCAGGCTGGCCTGGCAACTAAAATTAAATAACACTAGAAGACTGATGTAAAAGTTTTTTTTTACAAAATGTAAACTAATATTATACCAGATAGGAGTGGTGGCACAGAGGATGGAAGTAGGCACAGTATATGCTGGCAGCCTGACACACAGGCTGGAACTAGTGGCAGCCAGGCTGGCCTGGCAACTAAAATTAAATAACACTAGAAGAGGACTGATGTAAAAGTTTAAAAAAAAAATTTACACTAATGTTACACCAGATATAAGTGGTGGAAAACATAGCTATTAATTACAGTATATGATGTGGGCCTGACACACAGGCCTGATGGAAAATGAAATTAGATTACACTAGCAAAATGATGTAAAAGTTTTTTTTTTTTTTAATTTAAAATAATGTTAACCAGATATCAGTGGTGGCACAGAAGAATTAATCACAGTATATGATGTGGGCCTGACACACAGGCCTGATAGAAAATGAAATTAGATTACACTAGCAAAATGATGTAAACGTTTTTATTTTTTTATTTTACACTAATGTTACACCAGATATCAGTGGTGGCACAGAGCAATTAATCACAGTATATGATGTGGGCCTGACACACAGGCCTGATAGAAAATGAAATTAGATTACACTAGCAAAATGATGTAAAAGTTTTTTTAAAAAATTTACACTAATGTTAAGCAGATATCAGTGGTGGCACAGAGCAATTAACCACAGTATATGCTGTGAGCCTGACACACAGGCCTGATAGAAAATGAAATTAGATTACACTAGCAAAATGATGTAAAAGTTTTTTATTTTTATTTTACACTAATGTTACACCAGATATCTGTGGTACTGGTGGCACAGAGCAATTTATCACAGTATATGATGTGGGCCTGACACACAGGCCTGATAGAAAATGAAATTAGATTACACTAGCAAAATGATTTAAACGTTTTTTATTTTTTTTATTTTAAATTTACACTAATGTTAAAGCAGATATCAGTGGTGGCACTAATCACAGTATATGCTGTGAGCCTCACACACAGGCTGACAGCCAGGCAAATGCAAATACAATGACAAATTAAAAAAAATATATATATTTTTTTAAATTTACACTAATGTTACACCAGATATGAGTGGTGGCAGTGAGCAAGTAGGCACAGTATATGCTGTGAGCCTCACACACAGGCTGACAGGCAGGCAAATGCAAATAGATTACAAAAAAAACAAAACAAAAACGACTGAAGTTATGAAGTTCTAGCCCTAAAAAGGGCTTTTTGGGCTGAAGTTTTAGCCCTAAAAAGGGCTTTTTGGGTGCTGTCCTTACAGCAGAGATTAGATGAGTCCTTCAGGACTGTAGTGGACACTAAATATACTAGCCTAGCTATCTATTTCCCTATATAATCACCAGCAGCAGCACTAACCCTCCTCTCACTAAGAATGCAAGATCGTAATGAATCTAAAATGGCTGCTGCCCAGGAGCTGGGAGGGTCTGTGAGGGAGTGTCTGCTGCTGATTGGCTCAAATGTGTGTGCAGGCTGTGAGATACAGAGTCAAAGTTTCCTCAATGATGACGAATAAGGGGCGGATCGAACTGTTCGCAACATCACTAGCTATAAATTACACATTTTTTTCTCTAAGCTCTCTAGGGCAAAAAGTAATCTATGAACTATAAACATGTTCTTTAACTCTGCATGTACACTGTTTGCACCCTTAAAATATGCATACATGATGCTCTTTTCCTTCTAAGAAGAAATAATGATTTTGTGTCACTTTTTTTTCTCCTCATTTCACAGAGGATATAATCATGTTTCTAGGATGGCAAGATCTGTTATTGAGTACAGTTTGGTGTCTATTCATTTGTATACACCTTACTATATGGTCTTGATAAGGTAAAAGAGCATGAATAAATGTGCCCACATAAACAATCTATAATACGTCATCATTGTTTATTGATAAAAAAATATTAATTTATAGAGACAAGCTGATTGATTTTAGAACTATAATCATTTAGGAATTAAATAGCAGTTTTAAATGGCAAATTATATATTTCAGGTGATGTCCTTATTTGGGTATCTCTCTGACCAAGTAGCCAGAGAGATACAAAAGGCCAGATTACGAGTGGAGCACAAACGTTTGTGCACAAGCGATATTGGGTTTTTGCGATCATTTGTGTGCAGGTTCAATTGCACTGGTATTACAAGTTGAAAGCAAACACAATCACTTGAGCACAATTGCGATTTACACTAGAATGATTACTGCGTCCTCAGAGCTGTGTTTAACTATTTCACAAAACAAAAAATTGTTGCAAAACATATCAAAAGTACACTAATAAAAATATAATCTAATACATCTAATAAAAATATAAAAAAAAATATTGCACAAAAAAGTTATAAGGGCTTAAAGGGACAGTATGCACTCATTTTCATATAACTGCATGTAATAGACACTACTATAAAGAATACAATGCATAGATACTGATATAAAAATCCAGTATCAAATTGTTTAAAAACATACTTAGAAGCTGTCAGTTTGGCTCTGTTGAAAAGGTAGCTGGAAAGCCCACTGCAAGTGGCAAAAAAGACACTCCCCTCCCTCCCCCTTCTTTTGAATATGAAAAGACCCTTTACACAAACAGGAGCAACCTGGAGAAGGTAGCTAACAGTATTCACATAAAACTTTGGGGCTTGGTTAGGAGTCTGAAATCAGAGCAATGTTATTTAAAAATAAGCAAAACTATACATTTTAAAAAAAAAAAAAAACCTTTATGGGCTATATAAATAGATCATCTACAAAACATTTATGCAAAGAAAAAATGAGTGTATAATGTCCGTTTAACGATAAGCTTTTTTTGCATTCAATTTAACTAAGAAGTGTGGGAACACATAGGAGTAATAAATGAAATGCATTCTTTTATACAAGTTTTTATGTATGAAAAAATCATGTATATACCCCCTTTCTAGTCATTTATGTGTTTAAATTTGTATGTTTTAAACTGTCTTTTCTGATTATTAGACTGTAAGTTGAATACCTATAAGGAACTTCACGGTAAATTTATAAATACCCCCTTAAAGAAATGAACAAGTATAATGTATAAATACCACCTTAAATCCAGGTAACTTGATTGGCGAATATCCAACGAATCAAAATGCAAGGAGGAGTATTTAAACTGGACAATGTCCCCATAGATATCAGTCTTTAAAAAGCCTATCTATAGGTGAAATGCGCCAACGATAATCTAAGGGGTCCAAGGACTTTTCAGACCTTTTATAACTCTGCGTAGAGTACAGTCAGCTAGATTACAAGTTTTGCGTTATGAGTGAAAAAGCATTGTTTTGCTTCATAACGCTCTTTTTTTCCCTAACGCTGATATTACAAGTTTTGTCGGTATAGGTGTACCACACATCCTTTTTGGCCATCAACAAATGTCAGTACCGCACTTTTAAAAAAGTCCTTTTTCAATGGGACTCCCATAGCGCCGGTATTACGAGTTTGCCTGGAAGGCCAAAAAGTGAGCAGTACACCCTATACTGACAAGATCTGTACCGCCATCTAAAGTCAGTAGTTATGAGTTTTACGTTACAAAGCTGTAGCATAAAACTCATAACTAAAGCGTTAAAAAGTACACTAACACCCATAAACTACCTATTAACCCCTAAACCGAGGCCCTCCAGCATTGCAAGCACTAAAATAAAATTATTAACCCCTAATCTGCCGCTCCGGACATCACCGCCACTAAAAAAAATATCAACCCATATTCCGCTGCTCTCCGACATCGTTGCCACTGTAATAAATCTATTAATTAATTATTAACCCCTAAACCTCTGACCTCCCACATCACTAACTCTACATTAATATATTAACCCCTAATCCTAACCCTAACGTAACCCAAAGTCTAAATCTAACCCTAATGTAACCCTAAGCCTAACACCCCCTAACTTAAATATAATTAAAATAAATCTAAATAAACCATACAATTATTAACAAAATAATTCCTATTTAAAACTAAATACAAACTTACCTGTAAAAAAAAACCTAAGCTAGCTACAAAATAACTAATAGTCATATTGTAACTAGCTTAGGTTTTATTTTTATTTCACAGTTAAGTTTGCATTTATTTTAACTAGGTAGACTAGTTAGCAAATAGTTATTAACTATTTAATAGCTACCTAGTTAAAATAAATACAAAGTTACCTGTAAAATAAAACCTTACCTGCCTTACACTAAAAACTAACATTACAATAAAATGAAATTAATAAAATACAATTTACTAAATTACAAAAAAAATAAACACTAAATTACAAAAAATAAAAAATTAAATGATCAAAAATTAAAAATGAATTATTCCTAATCTAATAGCTAAACTGCCAATGACCCTTAAAAGGGCCTTTTGTGGGGCATTGCCCCAAAGAAATCAGCTCTTTTACCTGTAAAAAAAAAATGCAAACACCCCCCAACAGTAAAAACCCCACCCAACCAACCAACCCCCCCAAATAAAAATGTATCTAAATAAACCTAAACTAAACATTGCCCTGAAAAGGGCATTTGGATGGGCATTGCCCTTTAAAGGGCATTTAGCTCTTTTACATTGCCCAAAACCCTAACCTAAAAAAAAAAAACACCCAAAAAAAACCTTAAAAAAACCTAACACTAAACCCCGACAATCCACTTACAATTATTGAAGTCTGGACATTCATCCTAATACAGACGTCAAAGTCCTCATCCAATCAGCAAATAGGAATCAAAAGGGAAAAAATCCTATTGGCTGTTGCAATCAGCCAATAGGATTGAGCTTTCATCCTATTGGCTGATCCAATCAGCCAATAGGATTGAGCTCTCATTCTATTGGCTGTTCCAATCAGCCAGTAGGATGAAAGCTCAATCCTATTGGCTGATTGCAACAGAATATAGGATTTTTTCCCCTTTAATTCCTATTTAGTGATAGAAATCTTTCAGCCAATTAGGGTTAGATTTAGGCTTAGGGTTACATTAGGGTTTGGGGTTATGCTTAGGGTTAGGTTTAGGGGTTAATAGATTTATTTAGTGTTAGTGATGTTGGAGGCCAGAGGTTTAGGGGTTAATAACTTTAGTATAGTGGAGGCAACATTGGGGTCGGCAGATTAGGGGTTAATAACTGTAATGTAGGCGGTGGCGATGTTAGGGGCAGCAGATTAGGGGTTAATAACTGTATGTAGGTGGCGGCGATATCGGGAGCGTCAGATTAGGGGTTAATAGTTTTATTTAGGTGGCGGCAATGTTAAGGGCAGCAGATTAGGGGTTAATAACATTATGTAGGTGGCGGCAATGTCGGGCGGCAGATTAGGCATGTTTAGACATGGTTTTTATGTTAGGGTGTTAGGTTTAAACATAACTTTATTTTTCCCCATAGACATCAATGGGGCTGCGTTACGGAGGTTTTGTTTCCATGATCGCAGATATTAGGCTTTTTTTTTGCCGGCTCTCCCCATTGATGTCTATGGGGAAATCGTGCACAAGCACGTTAAAGCAGCACTTGTATTTGGGTGCGGTATGGAGTGCAACGCCACCATATCGCCCGTACAAGCCTGCGTTTTGTAAACTTGTAATAGCAGCACTATAGGGTGGTGAAATAAAGCCGCTTTTGTGGTGGTCGTTAATTTCCCTATAGTGCTGAAAACTCCTAATCTAGCTGAAAGACAATTACTGTTATTTCTAATTTCAGATGGATAAGTATCTGCTAAACAAAGATTATAAGGATCTGGTAGCCCTGGAGAACTGCCATTCACGTAAGATCCGTCCTGTGACGTGGACACAACCTAGAGATTCAACAAATGACCGACTTGAAACCGAAACATTGATTAGAGACACCCACTGTGTATAATACACATCTAGGACTGGGCAACAACCGGAGGTTGCTAAGTCAGAACGAGACTACAAGTTTTAATTTTAGCAGAGGAACCAGTACAGTATCAATAACGGGTACTTGGAGGTAACATAGTTGCCACCTGTCATATTGTTCACATCTGTTGCAATATATATACATTGACTTTGATGTTGCAAATTGTATGCAAGCCGCTGCAATACAAGTCAATATATACCCTAACGGCATTGCATTGAATACACTTCAAGATATTGCTTCCTATTTTACATTACAAGACATTGTTTCTCCATATTTTTTGTATGTTTTATAATAGGTGGTATTGAGCAGATTTTATGTTCTATGTTTTAAAGGACATTTTAGTAACCTTTGCTAATCCGGATCACTATTATCAGAGGAGACGTCTTCAATATTAGCATTTTGTTTTAGATCTGTGATTATATACTTGATGGCCAGTTTGTTGTTTTATTAAATGGTATAGTGGTAATACAAGTCAGCTCTTAATGTTTTTATCATAATAAAGTACCTTATTTAGAGTTTAGCCCTAAGCTTTACAGTACTTCCTGTACTTTTTAGTGCTGTTGTTTCTTTTATCTTGTAGTTCACTTTTCTTTGTTCTGGTTGTGAGACTAGTCAGACAATAGCTCTTTTGGGGTTAAAGTGCAGCACTTTAAGTCTTACCTTTTTTCACTTAAAGTTATGAGGACTCATGTGTTAGAAAAAAAAAGGCAGGAAAAGGGCTTTAACATCGAGATACATACATATACATGTCTAAAGATGTATATGTATATATATATATATATATATATATATATATATATATATATATATATATATATATACTGTATATATATATATATATATATATATATATATATATATATACAATATATATATATATATATATATATATACACACACACACGTCTACAGTATTTATGTGTACATATGTATTTTTTTTATGCGTTTATATGTATTTACAGACATATAAACACATAAATACATATGTACGAACATAAGACATATATAGAAGTGCATTGGAGCCCTTTACAGTTAAGTACATGAAAATATAAAAAAACATATTTATGCATTATTAATATTTAAAAAAGTGTTATACTGTGTATTTACTGTAAATATTTCACATTCCAATGCTCTGCACAAAGCAGAATATGTTCTATGTATTTAAAAATAGATTTCCTATATATATCTGTATATATCTATACCTATATATAATCATCTATATATTAGAGATTTTAGAAGTTCGGCTTTTTGCGCGCATTGGGTTAGTGCAAGCATAATAACTTTTGTTTTTTTAAACTTATAATACCAGCGCGACCTGATGCACGCAAAAAGTTTACTTCTAGCGCAATTAGCGCTATAGCAAAAGCACTAAATTGCGCTCCACTTATAGTCTGGCCCAAAATGTGTAGAGGATTAGTAACACATACCTTAAATCACTTTAGTGGTATTTGGTGCCAATGTTTGTTGCAATCTAAAAAACATCACCAGTACATGAGAGAATCATTGCATAGGATAGGCAACTATTTAGGTTAGCCTATCCCTATATGCCTAATGATACACCTAAACCTACAGCAGTTGAGATCTTTAGAGACTCAAAGCTCTGTAACTTAGGGATTTTTCTGTGCTTTTATGCTTGAAAACATGAAAAAGCATATTTATGCAATATTCATATTTAATAAAGTGTTATAATGTATAGTTACTGTAAATATTTAACATTCCAATATTGTGCAAATAGGGGAATATGTTCTATGTATTTATATATAGATATTCCTATATACATATTCCTAAGTATATCTGTATACAACTATACCTAAATCTAAACATCTTTATATATACTGTATATATATATATATATATATATATATATATATATATATATATATATATATATATATATATATATATATAGGTATAGATATATATTGTACCATCAGATATTTGTAGAAATATGTATTTATGAATAAATAAAGCATATTCTGCTATGTGAAGAATATTGGAATGTGAAATATTCATATTTTCATGTCGAGTGAGCGCAGGTTTTTTGCTCCATTGACTCCTATGGTCTATGGGGGAATACTATAACGCGTTCGTGATATTCTAATTTTGGCATTTTGTGCGAATCGGGTTAGTGCATGAGCGAAAACTTTGTACTTTCAACTTGTGATGCGAGTACTACCTGACGCGTTAAAAAAGTTTACTTAGCGCACAAGCAGGAGAGTTAGATACAGCTCCGCATTTGTTTATAGTGCTGCGGAATCTGTTGGCACTCTATAAATAACCGATAACAATAATAACTTAGCGCACGAGCAGAAGGGTTAGATACAGCTCGACTCATAATCATGTCCTTAGTGTTTTTTTTCTTTTAGGTGTATTATACAAGCATAATTAGGCCTCTGTACTTTGGGCACTAATGGCTAGATTACGAGTTTAGCGGTAAGTGCTGCTCGGTGCTAACTTGCAAGTTATTGTCACCGTTCACCTCCCTATAGCGCTGTTATTCCAGGTTTTCATAAACCCGGCGTTAGCAGGCAATAAGTGAGCGTTGAGTAAAATTGAGCTCCATACTGCACTCAAATATCAGAGCTGCTTTGAGCTGGTTTTACGTAGATTTCCCCCTAGACATCAATGGGGAGAGCCGGCTTAAAAAAGCCTAACACCTGCAATAAAGGAGCGTAAAGCTCCGTAACGCAGCCCCATTGATTCCTATGGGGAAACAAAAGTTATGTTTAAACCTAATACCCTAACATAAACCCTGAGTCTAAACACCATTAATCTGCTGCCCCCAACATTGCTGACACCTACCTACACTTAATAACCCCTAATCTGCCACCCCCGACATCGCCGCCACCTACATTATACTTATTAACCCCTAATCTGCCGCCCCGACATCGCCGCCACCTACATTATACTTATTAACCCCTAATCTGCCACCCCCGACATCGTCGCCACCTACATTTTACTTCTAACCCCTAATCTGCCACCCCCGACATCGCTGACACCTACATTATACTTATTAACCCCTAATGTGCCGCCACAGACATTGCTGCCACTTACATTACAGTTATTAACCCCTAATCTGCTGCCCCCAATGTTGCCGCCACCTACATTATACTTTTTAACCCCTAATCTGCCACCCCTAACATTGCCACCTACCTACACTTATTAACCCCTAATCTGCCGCCCCTGACATCGCCGCCACCTACCTACACTTATTAATCCCTAATCTGCCGGCCCCAATGTCGCCGCCACCTACATTACAGTTATTAACCCCTAATCTGCCGCCCCAATGTCGCCATCACTATACTATAGTTATAAACCCCTAAACCTAACCCTAAGTCTAATCCTAACTCTAACACCCCTAACTTTAATATAATAAAAATAAATCTAAATAAAATTACTATTATTAACTAAATCATTCCTATTTAAAACTAAATACTTACCATAAAATAAACCCTAAGCTAGCTACAATATAACTAATAGTTACATTAGCAAGCTATCTTAGGTTTTATTTTATTTCACAGGCAAGTTTGTATTTATTTTAACTAGGTAGAATAGTTACTAAATAGTTATTAACTATTTACTACCTAGTTAAAATAAATACAAATGTACCTGTAAAATAAAACCTAACCTGTCTTACACTAAAACCTAACAATAAATTAAAATAAATAAATTGCATTAATTAAATACAATGAACTAAATAAAAAAAAAACACTAAATTACACAAAATAAAAAAAATAAAAAATAAAATATTTAAACTAATTACACCTAATCTAATAGCCCTATGAAAATAAAAAAGCAACCCAAAATAAAAAAAACCTAGCCTAAACTAAACTGCCAATAACCCTTAAAAGGGCCTTTTGCGGGGCATTGCCCCAAATAAATCAGCTCTTTTACCTTTAAAAAATAATACAAACAACCCCCAACAGTAAAACTCACCACCCACACAACCAAACCCCCAAATAAAATCCTAACTAAAAAAAACTAAGCTCCCCATTGCCCTGATAAGGACATTTGTATGGGCATTGCCCTTAAAAGGGCATTTAGCTCTTTTTCCGCCCAAACCCTAATCTAAAAATAAAACCCACCCAATAAACCCTTAAAAAAAACCTAACACTAACCCCCGAAGATCCACTTACAGTTTTTGAAGATCCGACATCCATCCTCAACGGAGCGGCAGAAGTCCTCATCGAAGCCAGCAGAAGTTTTTTAGATTGGATTTTATTTGGGGAGGTTTGGTTGTGTGGGTGGTGGGTTTTACTGTAGGGGGGTTGTTTGTATTTTTTTTTTACAGGTAAAAGAGATTTCTTTGGGGCAATGTCCACAAAAGGCCCTTTTAAGGGCCATTGGCAGTTTAGCTTAGGCTAGGGCTTATTTATTTTTTTGGGGGGGGGGGGGGGCTTTTTTATTTTGATAGGGCTATTAGATTAGGTGTAATTAGTTTAAATATTTTATATCATTTCTTTTTTATTTTGTATAATTTAGTGTTTGTTTTATTTTGTAATTTAATTAATGTAATTTATTTAATTGTAGGGTAAGGTTAGATGTTAGTGTAAGACAGGTTAGATTTTATTTTACAGGTAAATTAATTTAGTTAGGTAGCTAGTAAATAGTTAATAACTATTTACTAACTAGTCTACCTAGTTAAAATAAATACAAACTTACCTGTGAAATAAAAATAAAACCTAAGCTAGCTACAATGTAACTACGTATTAGTTATATTGCAGCTAGCTTAGGGTTTATTTTATAGGGTATTTCATTTTAAATAGGAATTATTGAGTTAATGATAGCAAGTTTTATGTAGATTTATTTTAATTATATTAAAGTTAGTGGGCGTTAGGGTTAGGGTTAGACTTAGGGTTAGGTTTAGTGGTTAAAAACTTTAGTATAGTGGTGGCGATGTTAGGGACAGCAGTTAATATGTTTATTATAGTGGTGGCAATGTCCGGAGCGGCAGATTAGGGGTTAATAATTTTATTTTAGTGTTTGCGATGCGGGAGGGCCTCAGTTTAGGGGTTAATAGGTAGTTTATGGGTGTTAGTGTACTTTTAGCACTTTAGTTATTGAGGTTTTATGTACGGCATTTTAGCATAAAACCCATAACTGACTTTCAGATGGCGGTACAAATCTTGTGGTTATGGGCTGTAACGCTCACTTTTTGGAGGGACAGGCAAACTCGTAATACTGGCGCAAAGGAAGTCCCATTGAAAAAGGACTTTTTGAAGCTGTGGTAGTTATACGTTGTGTTACGGCCAAAAAAAAGGTGGTGCGGTGCAGCTTAACCTGCAATACTCGTAATGCCAGCGGTAGTGAAAAAGAGCCTTAATGCTTCTTTATCACTCATACTGCAAAACTTTGTAATTTAGCCGTAAGTAAAATATTATTTATTAAGGCTAAATTATAAGTGTAGTTTAAAATTGTAGTGCAGTGTTGCACTACCATCGCTAAAACAAAAAAAATATAGTAAAAAGTTTTAGTGCTCGAGTGAAAGCCTATATTGTGCTAACATCTGTATATATAAATTATATATATATATATATATATATATATATATATATATATATATATATATATATATATATATATATATATATATATATATTATATATTCACTGTTTAACATATAATTTGAAATAGAGCACTGCCCGAAATGTCCCCTAATGTTTGTGAGCTTGTAATAAACCACTGAATACAATTCAGGAGTGCTGCAGTCATCCTATATATATATATATATATATTATATTATATATATACAGTTGTGGCTCATAAGTTTACATACCCTTGCAGAATTTATGATTTCTTGGCTATTTTTCAGAGAATATGAATGATAACACACAAACTTTTCTTTCATTAATGGTTAGTGTTTGGCTTACTGCTATTTATTATTAATCAACTGTGTTTACTCTTTTTAAATCATAATGACAACAGAAAACTACCACCAAATGACCCTGCTTAAAATTTACATACCCTGGTGATTTTGGCCTGATAACATGCACAAACAAGTTGACACAGAGGGGTTTGAATGACTATTAAGGGTAACCATCCCTCACCTGTGATCTGTTTGCTTGTAATTAGTGTGTGTGTATAAAAAGTCAATGAATTTCTTGACTCCTGACAGACCCTTGCATCTTTCATCCAGTGCTGCACTGACGTTTCTGTGATTCTGAGTCATGGGAAAAGCAAAAGAATTGTCAAAGGATCTGCGGGAAAAGGTAGTTGAACTGTATAAAACAAGGAAAGGGATATAAAAAGATTTCCAAGGAATTGAGAATGCCAATCAGCAGTGTTTCAAACTCTAAATCAAGAATTGGAGAAAATGAGGGGTTCTGTTGATATCCAAACCTACAGTCAGGTAGACCAACTAAAATTTCAGCCACAATTGCCAGGAAAATTGTTTGGGGTGCAAAGAAAAAACCAACAAATAAACTTCTGGCAAAATACAGGACTCTCTGAAAACATGTGGTGTCGTCTGATTCATAGATGCACGAATAAGGAGGCACTTGAAGAAAGATGGGGCTGCATGGTCGAGTCGCCAGAAGAAAGCCATTACTACGCAAATGCCATCACAAGTATCCCGGCTTACAATACGCCACAACAGCACAGAGACAAGCCTCAAACCTTCTGGCACAAAGTCATTTGGAGTAGATGAGACCAAAATTGAGCTTTTTGGCTCCACAACCATAAACGCAACATTTGGAGAGGAGTCAACAAGGCCTATGATGAAAGGTTACACTTTTCCTACTGTGAAACACGGAGGTGGATCTCTGATGTTTTTGGGGATCTTGTGAGCTATGAAGGCACAGGACATTTGGTCAAAATTGATGGCAAGATTAATGCAGCATGTTTTTCAAAAAATACTATAGGAAAATTTGCATTCATTAGCCTGGAAGCTGTGCATTGGACGTACTTGACATTCCAACATGACAATGATTCCTAAACACAAGGGCCAATGTCAACCTGTCATTGGCTACAGGCAGAATAAAGTGAGAGGTTCTGGAGTGGCAATCTCAGTCTCCTGACCTCAATATCATAGAGCCACTCTGGGGAGATCTCAAAACGTGCAGTTCATGCAAGACAGCCCAAGAATTTATCAAGAACTGGAGACTTTTTGCCAGGAAGAATGGGCAGCTTCTACCATCTGAGAAGATAAAGAGGCTCATCCACAAATACCACAAAAGACTTCAAGCTGTCATTGATGTTAAAGGGGGCAATAAACCGTATTTTAGAACTGGGGGTATGTAAACTTTTGATCAGGGTCATTTGGGTAATTTATTTTATCATTATGATTTAAAAAGAGTAAGCACAGTTGATTGATACATAAATGACTTCAGCCAAACACTAACAATGAGTGAAAGAAAAGTTTTTGTGTTTTCATTCATATTCTCTGAAAATGGCCAAGAAATCATAATTCTGGCAGGGGTATGTAAACTTATGAGCACACATATATATAATTATATATATATATATACTATATATAAATATATATATATATATAAATATATATATATATAATATATATATAGAGAGGGGAAGAGAGAGAGAGAGAGAGAGAGAGGAGAGAGAGAGAGAGAGAGAGAGAGAGAGCTAATAACTCATTGTGTAAGTTCATTAACAAATCTGACAGGCCAGAAGGCTTGTTTTTTTCCCACAGAAAACCTCTGAATTGCATTGTTTCCATGCAGCAAAGGATTCTGGGTAAGATATGCAAATTAGGTTCAAAGATGACACATTTTTCAGCAGATTCCCTTTACGCCAAAGCATCCCTGTTCACATATCTTATAAGCTTAGCGAGGGGTTAGTGCAGTGATTCATAACCATCCCAGACGAGACTGTTTCATAGTTATTGCTACTCATCAGCTGTGAGAAGGTTTGAATCACTGCTGGGTGAAGTTGATTCCGGGGCACAAATACAACAACATTTAAAATTAGGGGGAGAGTAAAAGGTGAGTTTAAAATCCTCCACTACGCACAAAATGTAGAGAAAATAACTCATTCTGTAGTTCATTAACAAATCTAGACAGGCCAGAAGGCTTGTTTTAAATGTTGTTTGTATTTTGCCCGGAATCACCTTCACCCAGCAGTAGATTCAAACCTTCTCCCAGCGAATGAGTTGCAATAACTACGAAACGGATGGTTATGAATCACTGCACTAACCCTAGCTAAGCTTATAAGCTGTGTGAACAGCGATGCTTTGGCGTAGAGGGAATCTGCTGAAAAGCAGGACTTGAAGTAAAAAGGTGATGTCATTGTGTACTTAAATTTGCATATCTTACCCAGAATCCTTTGCATGCAATTGGAAACAATGTAATTCAGAGGTTTTCTGTGGGAAAAACAAACCCTTTCCGGCCTGTCTAGATTTGTTAATGAACTACACAATGAGTTATTTTCTCTATATTTGTGCGTAGTGAAGGATTTTAAACTCACCTTTTACCTTCCTCCTAATTTTAAATGTTTTATATATTATATATAGATATGTGTGTGTTTTATATTTGATTATAGTCATATTTATATACATCTTTATGTTAAACTTGAATTAAAGGGATATAGTTTATAGCAAGGTGTTGAACTTGTGAGTTGTATGTGTATGGATTTTATGTATATATGTGTGTATATACTGTATTTTTCTATATATGTATGTATATACATTGAAATATATAATATATCAAAATAAATTTACACAGTACTGAATAGGTTTTACTTCAAAAAATTGTGGCCACACTGTAAACAGTCTTTCATACAGTGCAATCGCAAGTTTGCAATTAAACATGCACCGTACAGGGAACATTTATGGTGTGCTATAAAATACGAATAGTAAGAAAGCTGCCAATTCCTAAAAACTATTTTACATAGTGGTAGTTGAAAACGCCCTTTACTAAAACAAAAAAGCAGTGATTACTGTCCTTCTATGGGATATTAATATCCCATACATAAAATCTTATTCCTAAAAAGGATAAGCAATATTATACAGAACACTGTATAAATATAATAATACACAGAACGCACAATATATACATATGTACAAAATATTCACAATCCCCCAGCTCATATAGGTTTATTATGCATGTACAAGTTACACTACTGTATTGTAGCAAAATAAATTGAGTTGTGGTTGATACATGTAAATTTTATTAGCATTTTATACTGCATAAAGGAATTGTTTACATCATACCTTAGCAAATAGGCCCCAGGAAAAGACTGTGCTGGGCCCCCCATTTTATACAATGCCCTTTTTTACTATTTGCAATCAGTAGCAGCTGAGCTGGCAGCCACACAGAAGAAAGAACTGCTTCCTTATGAATGACAGTCATCCTTTCGCCTGGTTAGTCTGTGCCAGAGGATATACATTGCCTTTATGTACAACTATGGTGCCAGTTTTTTTTTAGTACAGAAAATCTGTCAGAGCCATCTTAAAAACCCTGCCACCATATTTGTGCAACCTTGCACAATGAATAATACACAGTCTGGTATTAAGTGTGTATGACTTGTTACTTATTTTAACCAAAGCATCCTTTTTAGTGTGCCCTATATGTTTAGTGGATAGTGCAGGGAGAACTAATTGTGGTTGTATTACAACTGGTAAATTAAGTGGGATTTGCTCAAACACAATGCAAAATGCTGTAAAATTGGGTGCATTTTAATAGCTGAAGTAAACCATTAGTAATAGTACAACATGGAGACAAATGAAGAACTTAACTACTTGGGTACCACAAACTTATCACACCGACAGCTTGAGGCTTGAGCGTTATTCACTATGAATTTTACTCTGTGAGGATTAAGAGCGCCTGAGTTTTCAGCATGCACCCTAGACTATTGCTTGAGCAATAAAAATGTTTGGACTTATAATATAATTGCAAAAATCTAATTGCTATTGATTGCGCTCAAGTGATATTAACACACAATGGGCTAGATTACGAGTGGAATGCAAATTAGCGACCCCCCTCATACAATAACCTCACTAGATGGAGGTTTTTTGCTCTTGTCAGGTTACGCTGGTATTACAAGTTGAAAGTAAAATGTTTTCGTGCAAGTGTTATCCTGACATGGGCAAAAAATTAGCCTGACCTCATTATCATCTTCTCCCAAAGAAGTCAATGGAGCAACCATACTCAAGCGCTAACCTGACTGCTTATATTCAAGAGTACTAAACCCAACATGAATGATTAATATTTCATATACCAATGTTCTTCACGTAGCAGACTATGTCCATTTTATTCTTAAATGCATATATATATATATATATATATATATATATATATATATATATATATATATATATATATATATATATATATATATACCTATATATATATACCTAAACCTATATATCTATTCCTATAGGTATAGATATGTATTTTACATGAACAGTATCAGATATATAACTTAGTAAGCTTATGGTGCATTATTGAAATATTAAATATAAAATATATTAAAAAAACAATATTAAAAATGATTTAACATACTGTAAAATATTCTAAATAAGCCATAGAATATATCTATATATTTTACAGTATGTTTAATATTTTGTAATTTAATTTTTTTTTTAATCAAAATATCAAAAAACATGATGCGCAAAATGCATATTTTACATTTCTATGTTCTTCACATAAGAAATAATTTACTATTAACCCCTTAATGACCAGTACCATACCCTGTACAACGCTGGTCGTTAAGCCCTTAAGGACCAGCGTCGTACCCTGTACGACCCTGCTGTCCCGGGCCTCTCTCTGCCGTGATCTCACTAAAACTAGTGAGATTGTTCAATTTCTGCATGCCCCATGGGTGGGGCAGTGCCAGAGGTGCCGATGCAGAGAGGGTCACTCTGTGGCCCTCTCTGCATCGGGCAGCGGTGGTGCCGCCCATCGCTGGAGGGGTGCGGGACTGCTACAGCTACGTAAAAAAAACAACTGAGAGCGGCAGGGAGGGGAAGGAAGGAGTGGGTAGGAGAGAGAGAGAGTGGGAGAGGGCGGGAATCTGGTTATCATACTGAGGGATGTGATAAGAGGGTGGGAAGTTTTTTTTTTTTAAATTAGCCTAATTGGCAGCAAACTGGGTACTGGCAGACAGCTGCCAGTACCTAAGATGGTGGCAAATAGGTAGAGGGAGGAGGTTTAGAAAGCTGTTTGGGGGGGGATCAGGGAGGTTGGGGGTAAGGGGGGATCCTACACTGCAGAACATATATTCAAAAAATATTTTAAAAAAAAGCCTTTTATTTCAATACTGGAAGACTTTTTGCCAGTACTTAAGATGGGGGTGACCTTTGAGGGAAGAGAACTGTTTGAGAGGGATTAGGGAGGGGTCAGAGGGTGAGATGTGTCATGTGGGAGGGAAATCTTTACACTGAAGCTAAAATTAACCCTACAAGCTACCTAATTAACCCCTTCACTGTTGGGCATAATACTGTGTGGTGCACAGTGGCATTTAGAAGCATTCTAATTACCAAAAAGCAATGCCAAAGACATATATG
>NC_069504.1:963209428-963211928 GCF_027579735.1 Bombina bombina
TGAAAAACCATATTTCTTCAATATTATTTTTTTTAAAGTGTTATAGTGTGTATTTACTGTAAAAATTTCACATTGCAATGTTCTGCACATAGCAGAATATGAAATATTTATTTTTCCTATATATGTGTATATATCTTTACCTATATATAATTATAGATATATATTGTACCAAAATACCATCACATACTGTATATATATATATATATATATATATATATATATATATATATATATATATATTTATATATATAAAGAAATATGTATTTTTGAATAAACAGAACATATTCTGCTATGTGCAGAACATAGAAATCTAAAATATTAATATTTTCATGTCGGGTTAGCACATATAAGAATATGAGTTCGGGTTAGCGCGTGATTCAGGTTTTCCCTCCACTTTTTTTTTCATCATTGATTTCTATGGGGGAATAGGTTATCTTTTGCATGACAGTTTAATTGCGCTAGAATTAAGCTGCGGGCGTCAGGTTAGCACAAGCGCGATAACTTTTTACCTTTAACTCATAATACCAGCGCAACCCAACGTGCTCAAAACGTTTACTTCTAGGCAGAAGCGATAAATAGCGCTCCATTTGTAATCGGGCCCTAATTGTAGCTCACATTGGGGTCTATCACAATCCTTTTAAAAATCTTACAAAATGGTTTATATACAAAGGATTGTGATTGATCCAATTATTTTTGGCTACATTTTCTTATCTATTACAATCAGTTTGAATAGCCACCATTTCAGTGGAACGTTAGTAGGGCAAGTGATATAAAAAGTTATAAGGGCTCAAAGATACATGACATATGGGGTTTGACAAAAAATGGCAGCAAAGGGCTTTACCATGTATATGCATACATACACATGTCTAAATATGCATATGTATGTATACATACACATGTATATATGTATGTACAGATGTATTTATGTATGCATTTGCATACATATATACACATATAAACACATAAATACATATGTACACACACATATACATTTACATATGTGCATTGGAGCCCTTTGCAGTCAATCCCTGAAAATATAAAAAAAAACAATTTTTAGTCAATATTAATATTTAATAATGGTTTTAAATATGAATTTACTGTAAATATTTCACATTCCAATGTTCTTTGCATAGGGGAATATGTTCTAAGTATGTTTTCCGTTTCTGCACATAGTATCACTTATGGACTTTATTTCTTTTGTATCTGCATATATTGATTTCATGTTCTGTGAACTGCAACTGTCACCTGTGGTGTTTTAAGCTCAATAGTAACATTTGCTAGACCATTGTGTATACAGAAGAGCTTGCATTTGATATTCAATATTTGTATCATTTCCACTTATATACAGTGAGAGATTTATATATATATATATATTTGTCTTTTACCCTTTATATACCATCTTTTATAAACTTAATTAGCGGTCCTACATTGAGAATTTTTAGTTTTTTATTAAGTATACATCTTTTCAGTTCTCTTCACTGAGCGCCCTTTATATTTTACTCCCTCTTGGTTTAATATTTTTTGTTCTATATTAGGATTGTGAGGTTTGGGGATCCCACTTTCCTAATAAGTAATTTGGGGCAGCATAGTGAGCTACATATACACATTTTCTTTCCTCTAACAGGGATTTTTGTAAGCAACACCTGTTTTTGCGCCGTTATCACAAACCTGTTTCTTTGTACACACACACACACACATATATATATATATAGTATACAAACAATTTCCAGCTCTACCCTCCAAGTATCAACCGCCTGGGTGCAGAAATAAGTAATATAAATCATCCAAGCAAATGCACTCTCAGGTCTTTTCAAATAGGTTCTTTTAATGGAACGTTTTCGGGGTTCACAACCCCTTCATCAGCATAAACAAACAGTCAAATATCACACAATTTATAGTATGTCAAAATAGTGTCTCACCAAACAGATTTGCTTTCAAAAGTGCGCCAAATACCGAGTGTGGAACGCATCTTGCGTTCCACCGTGATCATGCCAACCGGAAGTGATGTCACTTCCGGTTTCGCGACATGATAGAAACATATAAACATTACTTTGTTTTACAATTAATAACACATTGTGGTGTACCCAAAATTATCAAAGAGGCAATTTAAGAATAGTGCCAACAAACAGAAATGATTGCAGTGATCTGTACATACAATATTCTAGTGTATATCAATCGTCATCTTAACCGTAACTATGGTTACGAGACATCAATAAGTGATTGAATTTATATAGTGGGAAATTTCACTTGTGCAACAAATATGTACAATGACATGACTGGCTACTAATCTTTTAGCAATATTCTGTGTCATGTCAATTAGCCGCTATGCATGATAATATATACATAGATACGTTAAAAACAGAAAACTAAATATAAAAATAAACGTAAAACAATGAACTTAAAAAGTGGCTGTTTTTGCTCAGACTCATTATCAAAACATATAGCAATGTGCATTGCCTACTGCAAAGTATATATACTTTATACAAGCAGTGTATCAAAG